>NC_134837.1:229976571-230043370 GCF_004210375.1 Tachypleus tridentatus | reverse complement strand
CAGCATCAACCACAGGGATCTCATTGAATAAATATGCCTATCTCTTTTTTTTTCCTTATCACACACTTAACTTTAACTGGTTTATCAAAAATTTTAACCAGTGTACATAAATAAATGCTGCAGTGAATTCAATTGCCTGAAGAGCTCTGATCTCCATGGGCTTGACCATGGAAGAAACATTATAATATTGTAATACAAGATATTGGTAAAGAATTATTATCACAATAATTTTGATTATTATTATTATTATTACTAATTATCATTATTATTATAATTGTTGTAGAATACTTTATTTGCATTAAATTAGTTTTCATTTAAAAATAAAGCTTAATTATATACTATTTCTTTGATTATTAAAACCTCAAAATTTATATTAGTGAAAAATAGAATATTGTCTTCTTATGACCAATAGTTATGAAGGGGTCCACCAAGAAAAAAAGAAGGGAAAAGGGGTCCATGGGTAAAAAATAGAAGATAATAGAAAGGGGGTTTCCATCTTCACCGTTACATCTGATGATGTGTTAAAAGTTTTCCTCTTTCTTTTACTTTAAGGCTTTGCTGTTTGTTAGTGTTTCCTTTATTTTCTCATAAAGAATTAACTATAATTTTGAAATTCACTCCAGTGAATTTAGGTTAGCTAAAATTAGGGGGAAAACCTTCCCGTCGTTTACGATGCTTCCATACACGGCACTACAGATAGCAGTTTTCCCTTATTTGTACAGTAAAATAACCATGTTTTATTTTAGCAATCGTTCAATAACTTTCCGTATCTGATTCTGTATTTAATTAACTCATCCAAAAATATTAAAAGAGTGTCTATAAAAGATCAACATAAGAGTACTTACCGTGAAGACCCGAGAGGAATGTATCGATATATCTTGTATATCTCTGTGAAATTTTGCAAACTCTCAGTATATAATACAAGTATTTCTGCTGACAGTTAATGATTCAATAAACTTCTTTTCTGTGAAAAAAATGTTACATGAAGAGCAAGTTTTACTTTGCACTATTTCTATTGTGTAACAAAACAAATTAACAATGACAAAATTGACACCCAAATATTACGAGGCGTGTATTTAGGACACCTGTGAAAATTGATCAAGAACCTTTCAGCTATGACCTCTCCAGCAGTGTCTAGAAATTACAAGCAATGCCTAGTTGCACAGTTAAGTACCCCAAGTCAAAATAACGGTTTGCCTCGAGGGCAGTTCAGGGTGTAATTTAGGTCTTTCTCCTTGTTATAGGATAGCTAAAATTGGAGGAAAGACCTTCTCCTGGTTTATGACACTTCCATACACGGCACTACAGATAGCTTTAAAGTAAAAGTACTTTGCACGTAATTTTTATTCAAACAAATGAAGACAACGTGTACCACTCAAAAGTAATCTTCCTTTACTGAATAAAAATTACGTGCAAAGTACTTTTACTTTGCATGTAATGCTATTGAGTAACAAAACAAATTAATAATGAAAATTATATAATGTTGAAGATATATATTTTTGGTAAATCCAATATAAAGAATTAATTACATTATATTTTATAATCTTACTGTTAATAAAGGACATGGAGTGTATATCTGTAACCGAAATAATATAGTGTCAGTATCTATTTAAAGACACCATAAACAAAAATCTATAAAAAATCTCCACTCTGATATTCTAAATTCAGACATCATAAAAATAACTACAATAAGTACCACAAACCTTTCTTTATGAAAGAAAAGAATTTTAAAGTACTTTCCTTGTATCAAGAACCTGACTATCACTAGGACTAAATCTGAAGGTTTGATTGTATCTTTAGTGCTGTAATTTATAAATATACTTTAAGGAATGCAGTTCAAAAAACTGTTGATTTTTAAATAAAGGTTACCATACTTATTAGATCAAAAATAGTATTTGTCTTAGCGCAATCAGAACAGTTTTCTCCATCATTAATTACCGTAAAAAAGAATATTTTTGTCTTAGAAAATAGTCCCTTTTTCTTAATTTTTCAATTCAACGCTATCTAAAACAGCCCAGTGTTTACTAACACTAAATACCTACCCTCTCACAAGTTTCAGAGTGAAATGAATATTTCTTACAAGTTCTCTGAGTTTTGTTTCTTATTTCAAGAACTTAATTCATTTTTATAAAATGACCTTATGTGAATTTACAACAAATATTTATACAAAACTTTATACCTACTAATTGTATTGGTCGGAGTGCTCGTAGAATGCAAGATGAGCAATTTTTTGCTGTAACATTTTGTTTTTTCTTCTCAAAGTTGGGCTGCTTAATTTAATGTACGGTCTCCATAGTTACGATGTACAAATATTCAGTAATATTGTGGTTCCATTTTATTGTTGTCTTTCTTCACATTGGTTGGAAGTGTAACAATACTCCTGAATAAATTGTTGTAATAAAATGACGTAAGCAAAAGAGAAGGAAAATGATATAAAAATAAATCTGATAAGTGAGGGATAACAGTGGGAAAAGTCAGAAGGTAATCAAAGTTGAGGTACGAAAACGAAAATTTATGCGTTAAATCTAGTTAACAAATTGTACCTAGAATAGAGTTGTTGCCCGCGATCACGGGAATGACGATTTGTTGGTGTAGATCTCAGAGCAACTAGTTGTAGATGTGACAAGTTTTATTTGTCGTCTGTAGATTTATTCTGTGCATATGATTTTAACCTTTTATATGTATGTATTATATGAAATATAAAAATAGAGAGAACCAAACATGTTTTATTATTCGATTAAAGTACACAAATAGATGCTACTAAGCAACAAACATTTAAAGTTGAAAGGGATACACAGTTAACTAACGGTGATAAAAACACATTGTAAGATTGTGACAATCTAGACTCATGGTTTTTGAAACTGCTCAGTGGAGCCCTTGGGCTTCGCCACAGTTATCTGGGGATTTGCGAGGAAATTTTAGAACGTTAATATTTGTTTCCTAAACCTATAAAACTGAATCAGATTACTCTGTACAAAGAAGTAAAATATATATTTAATATAACATTTATCGCGTATTCGGCATTTTAGTACTTTATTCTGCCTGACGTCAGACGCTTTGATTTAGCTTGGGGGGAAGTTGTCGCGGTGAAAGTACTAATATAATCTAAATTAACTTCGACAGTAGTATCACTGGATGCTTGTATGTATGGCACTATCTCAAGATCGCATGCGTCATTGGAGATGCAAGATAGCATTGTAATATTTATATAAAACATCCGTAAACCTTGGGTAGTAATTCTAAATGTCTTTTAAAAGCCATATTTGGATTAGTGGCTAAATCTCGAAGGAAATGAAACAAAATGAAGCATGACGTCATAGCTGAATCTTGTTCAAATTTGAAACATTGTAATCCAATTAGATGCAGTATCAATTATTTCAATATCAATAAATACTTATATGAAGTATAATTATATTTATAACAATTATAATTGGTAATTGTCAGGTTAGGTTAGATTTGTTGTAGTTTAATTAGATAAACTTGGTACCAATAAGCTCTATGACGTCATACGCCCGCATGACAGACGTCAGATCTGGCTTAATATTTTGTTATTTGGGTTAAAAAATTCTGTTAAAAAAAAAACGTGTAAAATTAATAGGCTAGCCCTTTCCTTTAGAAAATTATATTATTCCAGCAGCCTAGGCTTTTTCCACAAATTTTTATTTCTGAGTTCGTTATGGTAGTCATCCGCTAGTACAGCGGTAAGTCTACGGATTTATAATGCTAAAATCAGGGTTCGATTCCCTCGGTGGGCTCAGCAGATAGCCCGATGTGGCTTTCCTATAAGAAAACACACCTCGTTATGGTAACGCTTATCTTGGGACAGCATGTCATTGTATGATGGTAAAACTCAAGTGCTTGAACGAATTTTCTTTAAGAAGCTATCTTGTGTTCGTGAAAATATTTTTGAAGTGCCAAAGATATAATAATACGTTTTTAGACAAATTAATAATTAGTTGTCACCCTTATAATAGATAAGTGGCTGAATATCAATAATAAACCTGATACGAGTAAAAATCTTCCTAGGCCTAATACGAATTCATCGTCGTGTACAAGAACTTCAACGCAAAATGATGTAAGAAATGGTGAAACAAGAAATAAAAGAAAGTATGATGAAAGTTTTATTGAATGTGGTTTTATATGGAGAGCTAATGAAGATGGACCTAGTGGGTTGTGTGTTGAATGTGGAACAGTGTTGAGTAACAGTAGTTAGTATCAGCAAAGTTAAAACGGCATATAGAAACCAAACATTCCCAATTAAAAAATCCAACTTCCGAATATTTCAAAAGAAAGTGTTTGGAATTAAATGCAAGGAAAGCTACATTTCGTTCGTTTGTCCATCAGAACAGCAAAGGTGCTCTTATTGCTTCACATCGTGTTATTTACGGTATTGCAAAAGCAGGTGAAGCTTATACAAGTGCAGAAGATTTGATAAAACCATGCGCAAAAGATTTGGTAGAGTACACGATTGATGAGAAATTTCTCACAAGTATTAACTCTGTGCCCTTTTCTGACAACTCGGTTTCTCGAAGAATCAAGGATATGTCAGCAAATTGCTTAGCGGAGTTAATAAGGCGGGTAAAAGCGAGTCAGATGGATGAATCAATAGATATCGCAGGCTATGTGATATTGCTTATGTTTTTTTCGTTATATTCACGAAGCTAGTTTTGAAGAAGACATGTTAATTTGCAAACCTTTGTCTACTCACAAAACAGGCGAAGAAATATTTAAACATATCGATTTATTTATGGAAGAACAGTAGAGCCAATGACAGCTTTACTCAGGTACTTGCACTGATGGGGCTCAAGCTCTGACTGGAAAAGTGTTAGGCGCAGTGGCACGCATAAAAATGAAAAACCCAAACATCGAGAGTATCCACTGCTGTCTTCATCATCATGCACTTGCAATGAAACGAATGCCAGAAGACTTAAAAAAGAGGTACTGGGTTGTGTCATAAAAATGATTAATTTTATAAAATCAAGATCACTAAATACGAGGATCTTCAATTTACCCTGTGAGGATATGGAAAGTTTGCATTAAAATTTGCTGCTTCATACTGAATTTTGATGGGTTGCTCAGAGAAAAGTGCTTGCCGGGTTTCACCAGCTGTGTAAGGAGATAGGTTTCTTTATATCTGAATACCATTTTGAACTTGCATACGAATTAAGGGACAAATGCTGGATGCAGAAAGTGGCTTACCTTTCGGACGTATTTGCCGATCTAAATGAAGGTGAATGCTACAATGCAGGATACCAGGGTAACGTAGTTCAAAGCTCAGAGTAAAATGGAGGCGCTTCAACGTAAGCTAAAGCTTTGGGGTAAACATATACTTATGGAAGAACTTGATTGCTTCGAAAATATCAATGGTTGTTTTTTTTTACTTATGAATGAAATTTCCTTAAGTGAAGATGTAAAAGTTTCAGTCTTGCAGCACCTATCTGATTTGTGTACCACTGGGGAGTACTTCCTCCTCATTTTGAAAAAAAAATTGCTGTGGATTCAAAATCCCTTTGTTGACTCTGCAAATACCAACGATTTGCTTTTGAAAGAGAAAGACAGCTTATGTAAATTTCAACTAATTATACCCTAAAAACAATTTCAGCAAGAAGAAATTACATAAATTTGGATTCAAATCGTCACGGAATACCCTGAAATAAGTAACAGAGCTTTGAAAATTTTGATGCATTTTCCAACAACATATCTTTGTGAGCAAACATTTTCACTGTATTCAGATACGAAGTACCAAATTTAGAAACAGGCTAAATATTGAACATGATTTGCACTTACAGGTAACAACCATAACTCCAAATATTAAGCTACTTTGTGAACAAAACAAGCCCATCCGAGCCACTAATAAATAAATAAGTACACTGTACTTTTACTGATATTTTTTTTTAAAAAAAAGTAAGCAGAAGTAAAAATATTTGTTTAAATATAAATTTATATTCTAAAAGCTCGAAGTAAACTTCATCTGGTGCTAGTTACCGGTTGTTTCTATTATTAGTGTTTTTGTTTTTTTTTCATTGAGGCTCCAGAATGTTTTTTCTTTCTGATATAAAACTCCGCAGGTGTTAAAAGTTTGGGAACTCCTGATTTAGAGTATACTGATACTATAACTTGATGTTTTTTTATTATTCAAAAGGTAATGTTTGAATCCCACAAAAATTATCTTTATACGCTCCACCCGCAAATCGGGCCCGGCATGGCCTTGTTAAGGCGTTCGACTCGTAATCCGAGGGTCGCGGGTTCGAATTCCGGTCGTACCAAACATGCTCGCCTTTTCAGCCGTGGGAGCATTGTAATGTTACGGTCAATCCCACTATTCGTTGGTAAAAGAGTAACCCAAGAGTTGGCGGTGGGTGGTGATGACTAGCTGCCTTCCCTCTAGTCTTACACTGTTAAATTAGGCACGGCTAGCGTAGATAGCCCTCGAGTAGCTTTGTGCGAAATTCCAAAACAAAAAGATTTATCAAAACTCATTTGATCGTGTTATTGATGAACCGCCACTTGAAGTTCAAACGGAAGTGACTGATCTGCAATCTAACGACATGTTGAAAGATAAATACAAAAAAGGAAAAATGATGAATTCTATAAATACCTTTCAAGTAATCAATATGTTAATTAAAAAAAAAAAACTACTCGTGGATTCATTTCGGTTTTTGGCACTACCTAAGTACGTGAAATCTAGTTACAGATCAGCCTTATCTGATGAGCATTTGTAATCACTTTTGATAATAGGGAGCAGTAACTTTGAACCTCAATTAAGTGTAAATTTCTCAGAAAAATACCAGTTTCATGCTTCTCACTAACAATAAAAAAAGATAATTGTGCATCTTAAATATTTTCAATATGTGCTCTTATGATAAATAAATTAGTGATGTTGTATTCTGATCATCTATGCATCCCTACTTAATTTTACCACGATCCCTCCGGCCTGTGGAAACTAAAAAGATCTACCTCCCGACTCTTGTCCGAAAAGGTTTGGAGACCCCTGGATTAGGCCATTGACATTTGTTTGGAGAAACTCTTTTAAGAGGAATCTTGTTCATGGCTTAATTAAATAACAATTTAGATATTTAATTATTCATTCTTTAAATAACAACAATTTTGTATTTAATGGATAAACTTAAGACGTTTGTCGAGATTATGCGAATATTACATTAATTTATTAACTTAGTTGTTTTAAGCCTTTTGACTTGAACCCAAGTCAGGAACTGCTCACAAAATAATCTAAGGCATATTTTTACCGGCTAATTCTTGCTAAAGAATTTTGTAAAATATAAATCAATTTACTTTATCTTTTTTGTTTATATTTATAATTCTTGATCAGATTTGTTTTGTGTTTATTTGCATTTAATTTAATATCGATATTTTATTCATCTAACAATACTCAAGTTTTATTTCAAACTTTACTCACGATTCGAATTATTGCGTTCTCTTAAGAATAACCGTTAAGTTGCTATGATACAGTGACGCTTTACAATAGTTCTTGAACTATCAGCGCACGTTGCAATGCGGTAATTGTTGAATTAGATGTATTTATTATTAACCACTGGTTCAGTTTTTGTAACATTTTAAAATAATCTTAATTTATTACCTTAATATGTTGTTAATATTTCTTTCATTGATATGTAAATCTTCTTATACATGCGTATATACAATTAAAATTTTTATTACTTTTTTAATTACTTGGCGACGCTTCGAGTAACCGTTCTATTTGAAGACAGAAACAATCCTGTCAGTTAATAACAAACCTTAAGGAAAGTTTTGAAACGAAACAATATATGAAAACAGAATGTAATGTAGATAGACCAACGAGAATTAAACAATGCAGTAGTTTTCGCTATTACGTATTATAATTTTATTTCGAACCACTCTTCGATTTATTATGTTATGTACGTTTTATATTACTATCTCAAATAACTGGAAGTTCAAATTAGCCTAGTAGTTAATATGTATTAAATTTATATTATTTGCAAACAAGATTGATACACACAGTTGCCTTTTTTTACGTATATATATTTTAATATGCAAACATAAAATCAATACAATATATAATTACGGTTATTACTAATCGTTATTACAAATGATGGTTTATATACAACAGTTTTACAAACACAGTCAACACTAAGTCGTACACCCGGTTTAGAACTGAATGTTTTATCGACGATCCAAGTCGACACCGAACAAATTAATTCTGAGGTGATATTGTTGCACCTCTCTTAAGCTAACGTCGTCTTTTTTAGCTATTCTCACACCTTTACTAATTCATTTATTTTGGCGAAGATATTTAATGCCCCCGTAGGAATTATAACGTCTGAAGTTATTGAAGTTGAACAGTTGGTAATGCTCGAAATCAGTTTACGTTCCTGAACCAGTTCTGTAGCTTTCCAATTAATAAACGTTATCACCATTATAGCTTCCTATGCTTATAGAACACTCACCAACAATATTCTGTTTTTCGCCTCTCGGCTTTTAACAAGAATCACACGAGTTTGTAGAAATTTTGAAACTGTTCTCGTGCGCCTTCTTCAAACAAATATTGTTTCTTTTCACTTTCAAGAATTCACTACAAGTTTCAACAACAGGCAAGAATTGCGCAATACAATGTTAACAATAACGTCACATGCAAAAAAGAAAAGTATACAGAAACAAGAGTAAGCACTAAAATATATGTATAATATTAATGAAGGAGTTCTCTTCAATCACCAATAAAGTAACCTAAAATAGGTTAGGTATTTGAATAATATTAGAGCTTGTGCCTAAATCACCATTCCACATTATACATCAGACCAAGTATTGGGAACTTTTTCGTTTAGGAAGTTACTGTTCCGATACAGATACCAGAAGGGTATTTACCTGAAAGATTGAATCTATAGTATAGTGTATTATATATATATATTTTTTCGGTTAACTTATTTTCGGTGGTTAATATGTTATCAATTACTGCAAACAATAAGACAGTGGATTAATATTTGATGTCAGAAGTTGTCAAAGAATGATTACAATTACACTTGTAATACAATATTGGTATTACACCTATTACATTTTTAAACATTCTTTTCTTCCTGATATTTGAATTTTCTTGCTCATTAAAATAATTTCTTACTTTTTTATAATACTTTATTTTTCTATCTCGTTCTACTAATTTTTTATTTCATTTGTTCTTGATTTCCTTTCACTGTTTCATCAACTCCAATGAGCCACTCTCTAACTTAGAAGCATGTTTTCGGACTTATAACGCTTAACATCAGGTTGGTAGGCTAAGCACCAATATCCCATTCTATAACTTTTTGTTTAACTACAAACTAACAAACAACTCCAATAAATCTCTTGAGGTCATCTCGAAGGTTAAAGTTTAATTAATTGCTCTTTTTTTATTACTTGTAAAAATTATATAACGTTCGGTTTATCTAAAGATGAAAAAATCATTTTATTTCTGTCTTCGTTTACTACAGATTTGTTATGTTGAAATTTGTATTATATTTCCTGTATTTAAATTTTTCAAAGTTAAGAAATAGATATATAAACCTCCTGTGTCTAACTTTACGTAATGCTCAAATATATGTATATATCATGATATCAACATCGAGAGATATGAAAGGTTGTCAAATCATAACTTTTCCTTAACAGTATTCCCAGTAGATATTTACATTTACAATTAATTGTGATGTGATTTCTATAATGAATAAAATCCAACAACTAAATTAAAAACTAGTCAGTTTACCATTTCAAGTTTAACTAACACTTTAGTTTTGTGAGAATTGTAATCATGGGTTTTCAGATTAGTAGGTTTTATTATATTGTTACTGTATAGGTATCAAAGAAAGACAATATTATATGCCTGGCTGGGCATATCTTTACATCCAGCGTTCCTGGCAGCATACACCCCGTGGACATACAGCTGTTAAAAAACCTGACGAAATAGGGTCCAACAATATGCCACACGTGGCAGTACAATTCCACTAGCAGCCCATCTGGCCCAAGACACTTACTGAGCAGCACGGACTGAATGGTGGACCAACATTCACCTAAGCTGATGGGTGTCACCAGCTGTTTGTGAATGGAAGGGTCGAGGAAGGGCAAAAACCGAGTAATGTCGTCCCACAACCCCTCGTCTATGGGTGAAGCCGAATATAAACGGCGGTAATAGCCGAGGCACGCGTCTAGAATGTCAGAGATGTCAGATGACGATTGACCATTCTCTAACACCAGACTGGAGATATGTCTGTTCTTGACTGTCTCCCGTGCCTTGCACAGCGGAACTCTATTAACAGTTCTGGAATCGAGATTTTCCATCAGACTAGAGATGCTTGCAGCATGGAATAGTTTGGAATAATCCAAATCTATTTCTCTACATAGGTTCTCGATGTACGAGAGGACCCAACCATCCATCAGCCTGCCACGGAGCAAAGCAGGCAAGATATCCTGCTTGCCTTGCAAAGCCATGTGGAGGGCAGACGAATGCTGCATGCCAGCTTACCTCAACAAGGAGTCACGTGCTTCCTTGAGACCCATCCACCAGGACCCAGTGACAGACTCGACAGAACAGAGCCCCAGACAAGGGCAATCAATTCGTCTCCAACGTTATCCTTGGCAAGGAGGGAGAAATTGAGCCTCCATACACCAGGGCCCCGAGAAACGGGAACAAAATCCTGGAATATGATGAGTAGTGTCCAATGGTCGGACACATAAAACGAAACATCCCAAGGCCAAAGGCCAGATGTTACATAGAACCTGTCAAGGAGACAAGAAAAACACTGACTGGTCCAAGTGGCCACAAAAGCAGACCCATGCAACACATGCCAGGCATCGAAAAATTCGAAATCTGACAGCATCCCATGCAGAGACCACATACACTGATCACCAGAAAGAGGATTGCCCCCAATCTTGTCAAGATGAGGATCTAACATGCAGTTGAAGTCGCCATCAAGAACGATATTGGCCTGTGTAATCAAGAACCTGTCCAAGCCCGAGAAGAAGGGCTCCACCTGCCCAGACCAGACAGGTGCATAGATATTGACAAGCCGAATCTTACGACCCCCAGCGACAACATCAACACACACAACCCACCCTCACCATCACTATGTGATGCAAGGATGGTGCCATTCAAATGTGGTGAAAAAGGATCCCCACACCCCGCGCACGTGTCGTGCCAAACGACCAGAAGGTACGGATAGGATAGCGGAAAGAAAAGGAAAGGTGGTCTCTTCAAGAGGCAAAATGGGTCTCCTGCAGAAAAATTGCATCAACTGCAAAGCAGTTGAAGAGGGAAAATGCATAGAATTGCTATCAATGCCATGCATCCCCTGAATGTTTAATGTGATGCAGGAGAATCCCATCAACCAATCAGTGACACTGTTACTTTGACTGGACAAACTGAGGTGGAGGGCGAGCAGCTTCTTGAGGCTACCCAACTCTACCCCCGCTTCGCAGCTGTGACTGCCAGCATCCGACCACCACTGTTGCGCTACAAAAACTAAAGTCTGGAAAAGGCACGGGGCTGCAGGGCGCCTGCTTCCCATGATTCTCATCTCCCAGCCCTGAGAGACTGGGAAAATCGACCAGACAGTCAAAAGAGCCAGGTGATGGGAGCTCGTCCACCATTGGGGTCAAAGCTAAACCAGCGTCGGGGAAGAGGGCCAGAATACCCACTATGCCCTAGGCATGGGCAGGGGTCTCTCAAAACCTCCAGCCACATCCCCACCAGCAGGGGAAGTCTGGGTCACCTCAGAGGCACCATCTCCCCCAGCCAGCCCACCATGAACAGAGGGAGCTGGACCCTCCTCAGAGGATCCCACCCAACACTTACTGGGGTGGTAAGAGCGTGGGCGCCAACACAGCAACCAACCCCCTCACCACCAGACACAGAGGCCTGAGCCTCCACAGAGATGGGGGCACCCCAGCATCACCTGGTTTGTGCAGAGCCCCCTTAGGGGCCCCATCAAGACTGGGGACAGTAGAATGGGCCTGAGCCTCCTCAGAGGCCCCCCCTCCACCCGAACGGCTCCCAAAGTGTCTCCTACCACCACAAAGGCCAAAGCCTCCACAACGTGGGCTGGAGAGACCCAGCCCTACTCAGGGGACTGAGACCCTCCCTCCCGGGATTCGGCGACTGCCGGGGCAGGCGCCCCTTTAGAGATCCCACCCTCAGCGGCCTTCGATGTCGGAGGCGGGATAGTGGAATCCCCCACCCGTTTGCCTTCTTCGCGCGTGGCTGCCCTGCAGTCACCGCGGCATTTGTTGTCACACGCCTCAGACAACGCGAGGACAGGTGATTACCTTCACAAATAAAACAGACAATGGTGCATTCATCATCAATGCGTCCAAATGCTAGACACTTTCTGCACCGCGGTTTTCTGGCATGCACTTAACTGATGACCTTTCAGGCCACAACGGAGTCACAATCGCCGCATACCGGAATAGTTCACCATAACCTGGAAGCCGTGTCTCGTCACAAAGTGGGGAACCAACTTCTTCATATCTATACACACCTGCCGGTTCTCAGTACACACCCCGGATGCGTCTGGTATGTTTCATGCTCAATCTTCTTCACGGTCCCGTACGCCGACAACTCGTCCTTGACGGCGTCATGGAACATCTCCCAAGGAGCCGACTGAAGGGTCATACGCTTAATGTTCTGACCGGCTGGCTCTACAATTGTTCAGCAAAAGGAAAGTCTCCTCTGTTGAGTAAGGTCTGGGCGTGGACTGACGAAGCTAGCGTCGCCACGTAACGGCTACTCGGTATTCACATCGTCTATAACCGCTGAGGATAACGAGGCCGCGAGCACCACGAAGCGGATGGACCGCGGCCGTACGAAATGAGACCGGATGGCCGTAGCCATACCGACCCGCTGTAGGATGGAAGCTAGAAGAAGGACGACGTTGAACTCGACAGCACACGCGATGAAACACGCCCCTCCCCCTGCACGACCAGTTCCACTGCGGGCGTGGCGGAGGGCTATTATCCACGAGGAGGTACAGACACAAATAGAAGTACGCTACGCAGAACAAAACTTGTCCAAGGTAGAGCACTAAGGAATAAACGCAAAACAATACTCACAAAACGACGAAATACACGTGAATGTCGACACAGCAGCGAAGCCCGGTCCAGATACTACACTGTGATCTAAGGCAAAGTCCGAAAAGCGATACCATCAGTATCAAGCAAATTCAGCGATCAACACTTCAAGTACACTGCCTCCCTGCCAATTTTCACTCCCGTCTGAAATTATTACTCTTAAACACAAATTTATTCCAGCTCAACTTTGGCAATATAAGTTGCTTTACATCAAACGTAATTTATAAAAAGACAACTAAACCATGCTTCAAAAGCGTACAAGTTCCACATGCACCACTGCTAGCTCCGCCTAGCGATCATACAAACAGCTCTTTTACCCCAAACAATATTTGTATTTCAAAATATTAATTTTATTTGAATTTCTTTTCTTGTTGAACTTAATACTAATTCAGAAAAGTTTTGATATGTCTAAATTAAAATCGGTTCTTTTATCAAATGAATGCCCAAATTTAATATTATATATTACAACTACATTTCGCAAATTGTACGAAATTATATGCATAAAATATGAATCTAAAAACACTCAAGTTTGCATAAAATAATTAAATGTCATATGAATAAACTAGAAATAGTTAGCAGTGAAACATAAATTGTATCACTAATGAGAAGAACAATGATACAATAATGAAATGAAACCACAATACTATTGAATATTTGCATATAGTAACTATGGAGACGAGATACTAAAATAAAATCCAAACTGAACTGTGCGATGACAGAACAAAATGTTATGGTCGAAAGTTTCTTACTTTACATTCACGGGTACTTCGACCAATACAATTTGTAGGTATAAAGTTTTGTATAAATATTTTAATTATATATTCACATAACGTCATTCTATACATCTGAATTAAATTATTGAAATGTAAAACAGAAGTTAGACAATTAATAAGTAACATTCACGTTCTGTGAGAATATTAGCAATTAGTGTTAGCGGAAACTCGGATGTTTGTGGTAGCAATTGCAAAGTATAGTATTGATTTTTTATGAAAAATAGTGCACAAGAAAAGTATTCGGATTCTATTGATACAAAATATTATGTTTTTATCTATTAGTAGTGGTACCGTTCATTAAAAAAACATGTTTTTTAAGAACCGCAATATTGTAAAATTATATGTATAAATTACATCAATAAAGATATAATCAAACCTTCAGATTTAGTCCTAGTGAAAGTCGGGTTCTTGTTACAAGAAAGTTATTAACATTCTGTTCTGTAATAAACAAAGGTTTTCTGTACGTATTGTAGTAATTTTTATAATTGTATGAATGTTGAATACCAAAGTGGGAGTTTTATTTATAGATTTTTTTTGTGGTGCCATTTGATAAATAGTGCCAAGATGTATTTATTATTTTGGTAATATACATAGATAGATTCAGATACACATGACATATCCTTTATATTATAGTAAGATTAGAAAACATTATGTCAATATTTCTTTAACTGGATTTATCAACACAAAATCTCACTCGCTGGTACAGCAATAAGTCTACGGACTTCCACTGCTAAAATCAGAGGTTTGATTTCCCTCAGCAGATGGCCCAATGTGGCTTTGCTATAAGAAAAAAAAAATTACATAATTCTTTTTTGATTGTTTTTTTTTAATTTCGCGCAAAGATACACGAGGGATACCTGCGCTAGCCGTCTAATTTTGCAGCGTAAGACTAGAGGGAAAGTAATTAGTTATCACCTCACACCGCCATCTCTTGGTCTACTCTTTTACCAATGAATAGTGGGATTGACCGTCAAATTATAACGCTCCCACGGCTGAAAGGGCGAGTATGTTTGGCATGACAAGGATTCAAATCCGCGACTCTCGGATTACGAGTCGAGCGCCTTAACCATGTGGCCAGGCTGAGCCAACATTATATAATACTGCAATTGTTAATATATAGCATATACTGTTCTGTTGTATTATTAATTAACTTTATTTTAGTTAGTGATTTTGGAGAAATTTTGATAATTATATCTGTGACAACTATAGTAGCAACTTAATATATTATGGTGGTTTACCTTTCGTTGTCTCACAATCTGTCAAATATCTTAGACACTTTTATTCTCCCAGGTATACTTGTAATGTTTTCTCACTTTGGATGATAATCGATTCAGAGGTATTGATAACGATTTTAAATGTTGTAGTTGTCAAGAATAACCAACATTTTGATCAAGTAGTCATTTTAGTTACGCACGGCACGGCCAGGCGGTTAGGGCGCTCGATTCGTAATCTCAGGGTCGTGAGTTCGAATGTTGGTCAAACTAAACATACTTCCCCTTTCAGGTAAGGGGGCGTTATAAAGTGACGGCTAATCACACTACTCGTTAGTAAGAATCAGTCTTTATATAGCTTTACGCGAAATCCAAAAACAAACATTTCAGTGAAGATTAACAATAGTACTGTCGGACGATAAAACATGGATATTTTTATTTAGTGACAGTTCTTTTGAAAGATTTCTTCAGGACTTAGATGGTTGAGATGAGTCAGATACTTAAATTTATAAAAAGGAGAAAAAACAGATTTTTTATAAAGGAAGAACAGTGGTTAATTAACGTTTCTGTGTGTTTTGATGAACAATCCCATATTTCATTAGCTCTTACTAGCAAATGGCTTTTGGTTTTGTCAGTATAACATGCCACACAATCTTCATAGGCGTAAATATATAAAAGTCATGAACAAAGAGAAATTCCGACGTCTTTTGCCAAAAGAAATCCTGTGCGTGTGATGTGGGTTGAAACTAATGTGAAAGTAAAACCTAATTTGTGAATTGTAAAAAAGCAGTTACCAATCACAGTATTGCTCTGTTTGTTTGTTGTTTTTAAACTGTGCTCTTTTAACTTACCGGTTGTTGTTTTTCGTACTATTACGACTTGAAACTTTGAAATGTTGAGTACACACAAATATATCAAGTTTTAAACTTTAAGTAAAACGTAATTCTAAATTTGTACAAATACTTTTACTCAGAAATAATTTATAATTTATCACTTTGTAACTTTCAAAGAAAAATGAAAAACCAATCCAGACTTTCATGTTTGTTTACATGTGAACTCTGACGAGTTTCTCCAGTATACAATCCACCTACTGGTTTTTAACACCTAACCCCAAATTCTATGATTGCATTTGTTAACTAATTATCATTTCTTCATATACTAATTACTCATGTCTCGTTTTTCGTACAATTTTCTTTGTGGTTTACTTACTACAACTTTTTATTATACCCTCTTATGATGTTACAGAATTCCATCTGAACAACTAACAACGAAGGTCGGCTTTGAAAGTAGCTGTAGACAACATTTGAATGCCACTGGACAGAGAACATTATGTACTACTTGTTTTATATATATCGTGGACTGTCTCTGTCCGTTCATTCGTCCGTCTTTGTTTATGATAAGGCCTGGCATGGCCGAGCGCGTAAGGCGTGCGACTCGTAATCCGAGGGTCGCGGGTTCGCGCCCGCGTCGCGCTAAACATGCTCGCCCTCCCAGCCGTGGGGGTGTATAATGTGACGGCCAATCCCACTATTCGTTGGTAAAAGAGTAGCCCAAGAGTTGGCGGTGGGTGGTGATGACTAGCTGCCTTCCCTCTAGTCTTACACTGCTAAATTAGGGACGGCTAGCACAGATAGCCCTCAGTAGCTTTGTGCGAAATTCCAAAACAAACAAACAAACATTGTTTATGACAGCCACTTCTCGCGCTGAATTTGAAAATCTGTTGATGATGTCAAAGTTCAACATTAACTTTTTAAGTAACAGTAGAACAGGTATGAATAATGTTGATAACAAACAGGATATTCCACACTAACTTGTTAGGAATTAATAACACTGTGATTCACATATCAACATGTGACATAATAGTATGTTACTGTTGAGTGGCTTTTAGCAGAACACTTTATATACAAACGTGGAACGTCAAACAAGAAAACCAAAACCCATTTAACACACTTACTCTAGAGTATCACACAATCTTACAATTCGTTTTTATCACAGCCAGTAAATTGTGTATTGATTGGACTTTAAAATACACACATAGATGCTGTTAAAAAACAATCTAATGATAAAACATTTTGTGGTTCGCTCTATTTTCATATTTCATATACTACAAACATATAAGATATATATATATATATAAATCTACGCACCACAAGTATGACTTGCTACATTTCAAGCTTGTTTCTCTGAGATCCACACCAACAAACTGTTTTACACGCGATCGCGAAGAACGACCCTTTATTTATACCCTAGATACAATTTCTTAACTAAGTTTAAAAAATAAATTTTCTTTTTTATAAATTTACTTTTAACATCTTCTGACTTTTCCCACTCTCTCTCTCTCTCGGTGTTTGGGTATTGTATGTTCGTACACTGAAGGGTCAGGTTCTCTCCTCCTCCCCGTACTTTTGTGGTCTTGCAGTATTTGATCGTGATAATTACTTCATTTTTGTGTCAGAGTGAACTGAATATCACTCCGATCCTTTTCAGGGCAATGTCCATGTATTGTGGCACATATATGGTTATTATTTTGCCCTATCAGCTGGATGTCAAGTTTGTTGGTGGCACTTTTTAAAATTTTTTTATTCATTATGTGTGTGTATGTGTATTTATATATATATATACTTATACATACATACATTTTTATTATATATTTATTATTATTTATTTTTTTATATTTAAAATATATATTTATCGGGGAGAGATGTTTAGGACTAACTTCATCATGTATGAGGTATCTATCTAGTTCGCATATTAATTCGTTTTCATCCAATTTTATCGAAGTACGTTACTGTACTCCGTAGGAGTCTATCTGGTATGGTTGGTATGTTCGAATATTTGTGTATGAATTGAGATGATGTAGTTCTTGGAACTCTGTATGCTGTTGTAAGGAGTGTGTTTTGGATTGTTTGTAGTTTGGTTTTAATTATTTTGTCACTTAAAGTTATCCATGCTGGAGATGCGTAGTCTGTTACTGGTCTAATATATGTTTTATAGATTTTTAGTATGTTGTCTGTAGATGCTCCACTGTTTTTACCAGTTACATTCCTAGCATAGTTGGTTCTTCGCCAGGCTTTATTTTTAATTTCGTTGACATGGTTAATCTAAGTTAATTTTGAATCGTAGGTTTGACCTAAACATTTTGCCGATGTGGCAATCTGAAGTAGTGTACCATTCATATATATTTCTGGCTGTAATTTTTTGTGTTTTGTTAATTTCGTAAAAACTACAAGTTGTATTTTTGCTGTGTTTATTTTAATTCTATTTTTTTTACAGTATTCACTTATTCTATTTAGTTGCGGTTGTATGTTAATGGCTGCTATTGTTGGTGTTGCGGCACTTTTCCCACTGTTATCCCTCACTTATCAGTTTTACATTTCTGTAATGTTCCTTCTCTTTTGCTTACGTCATTTCATTACAACAATTGATTCAACAGTATTGTTACACTTCTAACCAATACAAACTGTGAAATACAAGATTTAAATCGAATCAAAATATTATTGAAAATTTGGATTTTGTAACTAAGGTGACAACATATTAAAGTGGAAACCGAACTGTGGGACAAAAACAAAATTTTATAGTCGAAAGTTTCTCACCTTACATTCCACGGGTACTTAGACCAGTACAATTTGTAGGTGTAAAGTTTTGTATAAATAATTTAATTGTATATTCACATAAGGTCATTCTATGAATTTGAATTAAATTATTGAAATGAGAAACAAAATTTAGACACCTAGTAAGTAACAATCACTTTACAACCAGTGAGAGGCTTAGGAAATAGTGTTAGCAAACACTCCGCTGTTTTAGATAGAGTCGCATTTAAAAATTTAGAAAAAGTGAACATTTTATAAGAAAAAAAAGATTCGTTTTACATCAAGTACTGCAGTGTAAAATTGTTCGGATTGTGTTGATACAAACTATAATTTTTAAACTATTAAACTTGGTACCATGGCGTGTACAATGTTGTATTATTAACTAATTTTGCGTTTAGTTCGTGATTTTAGTGAATTTTGGATAATTATATCTATAATATATAACACAAAATAGTAACTTAATATACTATGATGGTTTACCTGGTGTCGTCTCGTCAACAGTCAAATGTCTACGACGTTTTTAATTCTAAGTTCTTTCGGGTATCTTTGGAATGCTTCTCATGTTGGATGATAATTATCTAAGGGTCACTGATAATGTGGTAGAGTTCTCAAGAATAACCAATACTTTGATCAAGTAGTCATTTTATTTATATTGTGAGACGATGTAATATGAATATTTTTAATTACTGATAGCTCTTTTCAAATATTTCTTCACTATATTGTTGTATAAACGAAAGCCATGAGTTACTCAACTTTTCTGTGTATTTTCATGATCCCATATTTTATTAGCTCTTACTACTAGATGGCGATCGGTTGTTGTCAATACAACAGGCCCTGCAGTCTTATGTGAAAATATGGACAAGCCAGCCAGCCATAAACAAAGATAAATTCGGATATCTTTTGTCAGAAGAAATCCCAGGTGTATGATATGGGGTTCAAACTAATCTGGAACTAAAACATAATTTGTGAATTATCAAAAAGCAATCTATCACCATATTGCTCTGTGCTTTTTTGTTTTTTAACCTATTTTTAACTTACCTGTTTTTTATCCTACTATAACTTGTGGGCATGTTTCAGATGTTGAGTGCACATCTTTATATTAACTATTAAACTTTGAGCAAGAAATAATTCTAAATCTGTAAGAACAATTTTACTCAGAAGTACTTTGTAATTTATAATTTTGTGATATTCATTCTTTGTTAAGTCACAAAGAAAAGTGAAATCCAATCCATATTGAACACAGAACGTTATGTAGTACTTGCTTTATATATATCGTGAACTGTATGTAGTCTTTGTCCATCCATTCACCTGTCTCCTATTTATGACGGCCACTTCTCGTATTGAGTGTGAAAAGCTACTGGTGAAGTCAAAGTTCAACATTAATTATTTAAATAACGGTATAACAGGTATGAATAATGTTGACAACAAATAGGATATTCTACACTTACTTGTTTTGAATTAATAACACTATCATTCACATATCAACATGTCACGTAACGGTTGAGTGGTTCTTAGCATAATTAAAATACTCAATCATTACTTCTTGTAGTGGTTATTATAAGTAGGTTTGTGTCTGAGAAACATAATTAATAATATAAACAATTTAACTTGTTTGATTAACTTATAAACTTTTCCCGTTATGAGAAATGAATGTTCCTGTATGATAAGAAATTAAGTAAGGAATATAGGTTTAGAAAGTTTGATAAATAACAGTAAAATATATTAGTTATTCAAATTCATATTTGTTGAATTTTGTAGTAAAAAGGAAACTATTTTTCTATACTACAGAAATAACACACACATAATATCATTTAATTTTATTTAATGTTATACTTACAACAATGTTTATTTCACAATATATTTTTCAACAAATTATTTATTGAGATTATTATTAAGATATTTAGTATTTGATATAAAGTTGTTATTCATTTTCCATGTTGAAAGTTGAGTTTTATTTACATAGTTCTATTTATATTTAATGGTTTATCTTGATTTACAGACTTCTATCAAATGTACTACAACATAATTAGCTGAAATAACTTGAAATTTACTTGCTATGTGTTAGTGGAAACAATAACAAGAGACGAAGGAGAAAACGGATTTCTGTTCGTCTGCCAATTTAATTGGATAAATTTAGAATATTGGAAATGTTTGATTAGCTGACACAATTTTATTTTGATAAAACAATGTAATAAGATTCCCAAAACTGTTTATTAGGCACCGTTGTGAAACATATTTAAAACTCTACACAGATAGAAAGTTATACCAGATTATTGTACATAGTCTAAAATATCTGGTTTCATACTATTTTCTATATGATATTTTTCTGTTCTCACATGACAGCTATTATTTTTCAGTGCAGCCTTCAATACGCGCAAATATTGTTGTTCGTAGAAGCCTTGAAATAGTGATCTACCCCATGTTTTAACTTGGTTCAGCTGCGTTGTAGCATGTAAATTAGCAAGGACAACGCTTCATTGAAACATACTCCACTGTCAAAGCTGGCAGCTGGCTTCCTATTTACTGTAGAACACAACCTTCAAAGTTGACAGAAAAGAAGCACCAGAAATGGGAAGTGTGAGGAGAGTAAAGTAGCTATCGGAAATATATTTTCAGTGTAAGAAAACACCAACTTTGATGGGCCTGGCATGGCCTAACGCGTTAAGACGTGCGCTTCGTAATCTGAGGGTCACGGGTTCGCGCCAAAACATGCTCGCCCTACCAGCCGTGGGGGCGTTATAAAGTTACGGTCAATCCCACTATTCGTTGGTAAAAGAGTAGCCCAAGAGTTGGCGGTGGGTGGTGATGACTAGCTGCCTTCCCTCTAGTCTTACACTGCTAAATTAGGGACGGCTAGCACAGATAGCCCTCGAGTAGCTTTGTGCGAAATTCCAAAAACAACAACCAACTTTGATACGATATCTTACCCAAAAATACATAATAACAGGAATCTCATTGAGAATCTCAAATTGACTTGGTGGAGGAACCAAGACGAGCAGTCCTCGGAAAGTGTCCACAAGATGTCGTTGGAGTATGACTTCTCTTCTTGGAGGAATACACTAGTGAGATAACGCATAAACTAGGTACACTCTTTTCCCATCTTGAAAGTACGGGTCACTACGTTGAGTGTAAAATGACATTTTTAACTGTAGATATCCTGGGTGGTCCACCTTCTTTCCCACGTTGGGGGAGGGACATCTTAGCAAACATAATACATATAAATTAATCCACCTTCTTTCCCAGGATAGGGTGGGGAGCACCCTTGCCAACACAATACCTCTAAATGGTTCCACCTTCTTTCCCATGACAGGGTGGGGAGCATCTTAACAAACACAATACAGGTAAATTAGTCCATCTTCTTCTCCAGAATAGGGTGGGAGCATCCTTTCCAACACAGTACATTTAAATAAGTCCACCTTTTTCCAATGATATGGTGGAAAACATTCTAGCTAAAACATTATATCTAAAGTAGTCCACCTTCGTTCACATGATTCAGTTGGGGGGCATCCTAGCCAACACAATACATCTAAACTGGTCCACCTTCTCTCCATACCAGATCTCCAAAGAATCAAACTGCAGAATATAATATGAAAGGAGTTTCTCAGCTGAGTGGTATGTTCTTTGGCTGGTACAAATCCTTCTAAAACAAGAAAAACCTTTTAACACAAATGAAATATATTCTCTGTTCGTTTGCCTTAGATATTTGCTCTTTATGCAATTGCCATCTTAACTCAAGATATTTCTTATAGTGCAGCATATGCCTTCCAATAATTTCAGAAGAAACCAACTTCCTATTTTCTCGCTATACTTTTGAGCTAGTGAAACGTAATAAAATTGCGTTTTGGAAATTTACTAATTTTAATAACAGAGCTTTGCTTTGGTTTTCAACTTAGATTTTCACAAGTTCATAAAACTATTTTTTTCTCCTTTGTGAGAGAAGAATTTCTTTACATAAGTGAAATTTCAACAGTGGCGAGGAAAGGAAAGTTACGTGTTGATGACGTGACAGCCACTTTTCACATATTAGTGAACAACATTATGTAGCCTGCAACTTCATTCCCATCTATTTGACTCTCTTTCATCTCTTCGATTTCAATAGGAAATTTAGCAGGAGGTCAGCTTGTTTGTTTACGTTTATCTACTTCTAAGGCTTTGTGAACTTCCCATTGAGGACAGTATTCGACCATCCTCTCGTTATGGGGACATAGTTTCTCATGTATGTTCTATTCCAACTGTTTCTTTCTTTCTCAATTCCTTTTGTATAAATCTAATCCTGATACATTTCTTGTTTCTCCTCTTTTATTTACATTTGCAAACATACTGATTTAGGTTTAGACCAACTACATTCCCAGACCAATATGTCTGGTCCTCGTAGTCCTACTGATTCCTTCATTAAGAATTATTGCTATTCTTACTTGCACTATCTAGATTCACAAACTGTGGTATAAATTTTTGGAAATCTGACCCATTTAATTCAGTTCAACTAGCCAGTACACAATTACCATGTCTTTTCTGATCCTTCTTTGTTTGCCTCCTTGCACTTTGTGTCTTCATCTCATGTCAGAAGTACTTTATAGAGATGCTGGTTCCTTTGGAATGATTCTTGTTCCATCCTATTTTCTGCTATGGCTTGTTCTATACAATTTTTCCTCATCTGGTCCCACATGTCAAATAACGGATGGATTACAACCATTTTTTACACATAGGCTTTCAAAGTTCTCTTCCCTTTATTGGTTTGTTACTCCTGGCCAGTTACTTCATAGTAAGATCTATATCTCAAATGCCTCTCTTCCTATTCCCATCGCAGAGTTCTGTAGATGCTTCCTTTTCTTCACCAACTACTGTTATATTTTATTGTTTCAAACACTGCATTGTCTCCTACGATTTCAGTCTCGTGGTCAGAGCGTTTGCTCTGTATCTCCATTGATGTCGTCTATGGTTTTAATGCATGTAAGATGGCCTTCTCTTTTATACTCATGAAAGGAGTCCTCCAGTCATATCTTCATTCTTCTGATGGTGGAAATCCATTTTGGGTGAATTGGCAAAATGTTTAAATCGTTACTCACTCCTACCCAATACTTTATCGTCTTAATCCAATCATCTTCCCTGTCCCCTACTGTGCTAGAGAAACTTATGTAGTGGCGAGATAATCCATTACCACTGTTTTGGTTCCTTTACTTCGAATCGTACCGTACTTACACCTGTTCAGAATTTTTTTCCTACTGGTTGGAATACATCACTGAACAAGCTCATCTCAGACATATGTACCAGCACAAGCAATTCCTACACATCAGTGTATCCGACTTCTTCCTGTTATTGGACATGTTTGTATTTCTTACCACTGCTAATGGATTGTTTGATTACACTGGGGAACACTTTTTCAGTAACTTTGAGTTGCATTGGATATTTTAACTGATTCTGAAGGAGTTTTAGGCGCTGATTTCAAATCTGAAATTAGTTTTTCTCTACAAGCTCTAGTTTGTATGCAATTTGAGGTTAATGAAATTGTACAAATGTGAACTTGCGTAAACCATGTATAAGCATTTTCACGTCCATTTTTTTGAACAGCCACCTTGATAAGTTCCCTGACAACCTGGGGGCTGTGAGTGACGAACAAGGAGAACGATTCCACCAAGACCTAAAGGTCATGGAAGAACGTTACCAAGGGCGCTGGGACAAAAGTATGATGGCTGACTACTGCTGGAGCATTAAACGAGATTGTCCAGATGAAGTGTACAAACGCAAAAGTTACAAACGCAAATTCCTACCTGAATAAAATACACAAACAAATTGATAAGCTATTCCTATAATTTCCTATAATAACGAAACATTAAAAAATAAATAAAAATGTCAAATTGCATAAAATCTGTAGCTTGCAGACAAAAACCGACTTCAGATTTGAAATCAACACACTCAAATTGACTATAGAAAGGTCTTTTTTTTAAATGCAACAAAATGAGTGTTCCCCAGTGTTATGATCCATTCTGAAATTTCATGGTGATCTTTTACATCAATCATAGAGCAGGTATCAGATATATAACTCTATTTTAAAACACCCCACCGTTATCATTGAGCATCTCTGCAGTGGATTTGCTGTATAGATTCTCATGTATTAGAAGTGATGAACCTGAAAAGAGACCATCTGTATCATGTTATTCCCTATCAAAGAGCCGCTTGACCCACAAGCTTTCTGATGCTTATGTGCCATTTTGGGTAATTACGACTTATTTCCTCCTCAATAATGAAATTTTGTAAGTGGAACAGTATAGAAGGAGCTAGTAAACAGGGAGTTAATGTCGCTCTTCTATTGATAGAGGGATATTACTCCACTATAATATTATTGCCCATTAATAAGAATCACGTGAGTGTATGTTGGAGTTACCTGAAAGCTAGTGTCACGCAAATCCTCAAGGAAGATGTTCACAGAAGATATAATCTCCGTGGGTAATGGTGTCTAATGGAAACACATTTTCATGTGAGAAAATGTAAACTTTCCAAAACCAGATGTCTTCTGAACTAACCAGCAAGAGATAATAGAATGTCTGTATACCTTCATTAACACTATATTAGTCCTCCATGGCCACATGAGTAGGCTCTTGACTTCCAGTTTGAAGATGGCCGGTTCGAATTCCTGTCTCAACAAAAATGCTTGTCCTTTAAGCATTGAGGCCTTATAAAGTGACGGACAATCCCGCTATTCATCACTAAAAGCGTAGCTTAAGAGTTGCGGTGGGTAGTGATGATTAGCAACCATTCCTCTTGTCTTTCAGTACTAAATTAGAGAAGGCTAGTGGAGATGACCCTCGTGTGACTTTGAGTGAAGTTCAAGCTACAACAAACCAATTAACACAATATCACTGGTATGCCTTATTTTGTGACGGATATATTCGACTTTTATTTCGATATAGTTTCGTTGAAGTGGGTGTTTACTGTAAACTGCTGTAATAATACCGTATTTTACAAAATTCACAACAATAACAGCTTTGCTTCAGTCACAGTGACACCCATATTGATGTCTCAGAAGTCATACTGACACCTATACAGGTGACGTTATTGAAAGCGGAGCTAGTTTTACTATCTAATATTTTGTATGTAAACATGATGACTTTTTGTAACATTTATTGTATACAGGAAAACTTTGACTGATGATTTAGATAAAGTAAAATGTTAGTAATTTGGAATGTCTATGGCGAACCCGAATTCCAACAATGACCAGAGACTTACTTTGCTGGCGATTCATTAATTTTGTTCACAGAGACACCGTTAAGGACATTCAAGACACGGAATACCTAGATATTTTCAGTTACCTAGGGTTCAGTGCCTCATATTGAATACATAAAAAATTTAGATGTAACAGTGTCAGACTCGTTAGTTTTGGTAATGTAGTCGGAGGTAAACAACGGTTGAAAAACTGTTAAACTGGATCCAGATGTCTTCTATATAATCACCTTTACTTTCTTAGCAGTATTTCATGTGTACTGACGGCTGATATCTTTCCTTACCTAAAGAGAATCAACTTGTTTGTCTGGTTGTTTGATAACGTTTACCACATCTATTAGTATTAGACCTAGATTGTTTGTTTGTTTGTTTTTTGCAATTTTGCGCAAAGCTACACAAAGACCATCTGAAAAAAACGTCCCTAATTTATAATTTAAGACTAGAAGGAAGGCAGCTAGTTATCATCACCCACCGCCAACTCTTGGGCTACTATTTTATCAACAAGTACTGGGATTGACTCACATTATAACGCCCCCATGACTGAAAAGGCGAGCAAGTTTGTTGTGACAGGGATTCAAGCCCGTGATCCTCAGATTACAAGTCAGGGTACCCTAATCACCTGGCTGTGCCGGGACGTTAGACCTGGAATATAGATCTAATTGTTTACCTACACAACGCTTGTATTCTGACGTTACGCGACATGTATATTTGTATTTCATAAACCATGTAATAGTAAAGTATATATATAATTTTTGTGTAGTGATAGTCTTTCCTGATTTAGGTTAAAATTGAACGATATTATAATCTTATTTTAAAAATCTCTTTCACGATTTTGATGAAAAAAATTAATTTATTTATTTATATTTTAGTATTCCAGAACAAAATGTCTGTGAGTAACTTAAGCTACGTGTTTCGTTTTTGGATGAATTTGTTATATTAAGTTTCACAAAGAGGAATTTTATACATGCGATCATTGATAAAATATATGTTAAGGTTGGGTCGTTACCAACACATTGATAAAAAACACAATTTTTATTTAGGACTTTAACAAGTGATGGGTGCACGTCATACATCTAAGTTTAGAACGATAGATGCTTTTAATTTATAATTGTAATTTATTATAACTATAATTGGTCTTCACAATCTGAACGGTACATCATGTTATACGTGATTATAAAAGAACAAATCAAACACCTTAATCTTTAGATGTAGACATAACTAATTTCAAACTGTTTATCAGAGAAAGGACAACCAGTAAGTAGCACCCACCGCCCATAAAACGTTGAATATGGGTACTGATTGTCACTGTGATAAGGCCTTCCGGGTGCATATGCTGATTGTTAAAGGTCGAGTCTTAGACATGTTAAAACACTTGTGTGTGTGAATGCAGGGTCCTCGAAATGTTCGTGTTTCAAGAGTAGATAAAACCAAAATTAAAAGTAACAAACATTATTTCATAAATTTGAAGTTCGATTGTCACACTATATTGAAGCCTACAGTGTATAATTCTTTTCGTCATTTACGGCATGCGCACGGTTTGCTAACGTCATAAATGTTAAGCCTCCCTTAAGTGATATCATTTTAGAGTTTATTAACAGACGACAAACTATTGCATTATGGTGGGAGAGGCTAAAAAGATTATCCCTCCAGCGGCCTTCGGCCCCCTTTCGGAGAAATTAATTACGTATTTATTTACATAAAATTTCGTTTTCTGGCGGACAGATGAAACTTAGGCTCAGGACGAAACGGTAATAAAGATAATGTGATATAGATAGTTATCTCGGGTAATACAGATTTAAAAAAAACACCTTCAAACATTACACTAAAGACTATAAAGAACCGCAGTAGTTAACAAACAAGTCAGTAATTTTAGGGTCAAAGGTCATAGTAACAAAGAAGTTGCTGATGCAGTAATTAAACTAATGATATCAACTAGAAAGTTCAGTCACAATACCTAGTTTCGCCTGTCTTAAATTGTTAACACTAAATTCGCTGAGTGGTGTATATCTAGTGTTAGGAATTCACTTGAATATTGAAGGAAGTGCTTAATATCGTACGATATTGTAGACTTTTATTTTGAAAATTCGAAAACTCTTTAAAAAATGGTACGAAAAATAAAAGATGAAAATCGAGTATTTTGTATATGTAAACAGAAATGTACATATAAACATATAGAAGTATAAAAACCCTACAATCCTCCCCAGAAAAAAACCAACAATTTCTTTGTCTAAAAACGTTGTACTTTGTTAATGGATAAGCGAGTTCACAGTCATGTTTATAACTTAGCAAACAAATTAGCGAAAATCAAACAAATTAAAATCACTATAACGGAAAGAGAAATGTACATAGACAGTGTCAGTATTAGAGAATTGTAGTGCTAAAATCCGGAATTCGTTCCAAGAAGTGGGCAGTGTGAAGATAGCTGATTGTGTAGCGTTCTATTAAACTATAATTAAAGGATAGAGAGAGAGAAAGGAATGGCGTTAATCACGATAAAAAGAAAAGTTGGTTACTAATACATTTAATATACTATTTAATAATATACATAATAATAAAAAAATATCTTTTTATCCAAACGACAATATTTCTGTTTTTAGTTTTTATTTCTATGTAGAAACAATCGTTTGCTATTCATATAAATTACAATGATTTTTTTTTTCCGTTTGTTGCTGATTAAACTTCCCCTAAAGCTGCTCAGGGACTATCTTTTCTAGCTCTTCCTAATTTCGAAATAACAAAATGAAGGGGGAATAAAAGCCAGTCAACACCACTCTATGGGCTACTCTAACTCAATAATGTTATTTGATAGTCACGTTTATAACGCATGTATCGCTGCATAAATGCGTGGTACAACTTGTTTCTCATTAAACTCGCTGTGTGTGAAATAGAAGTATGCACAATCAGTGGAACTCGAACCATGGGACCTCGGATCTATGGTCCGGTATACAATATATGTGTTTAACTTATTAACATGATTCCGTTTTCCTCTGAGTACCTGCTAAATAAATATTGGAAACGTCACAGTAAACTGTTTTTATTAAACTATAATTCAATAAAACAGTTTTAATATATTGTTAAACACAAGTTAATATAGATTTTATTCCTCTATTTTCATTCTGCTACTGTTTGTTGAACTTCAGTCTCTTCAACTTGTCTTTCTGTCTGATATTTGACCAATCTGTAAGAAAAGATGTGAATACGATATTGACATTTATTTAAAAAAAAAAAAAAAAAAAACAGAAATGGCGAGATACTATAACAGCTTTTAAGAACATTTTCAAATATATTCCCTGGTTATAATTCATACACGAGATGGATGGCTTTACCACTTAAATAGAAGGTTCAGAAGTTAACATTCGTGCATATTAAAACAGTTTGAATTTGTATTTAATTAAATAATAATAAGCCAAGACTTCTTTAAAAGAACTAGTATCTTTCTATGACTGAATAACACAGTTACGACGTCTTTAAAATACTTTGCACCCACATATAATTGTACAATAATTAGAAACCTGTTTTAAAACATAAGATATTTATTCTTTATTTTTAAAGTTAACTCACACCTATGTTAGATATAACTGGCACAAAATATCTGTGGAGTTTAGTACCCTTCGTGATTCACAGGCACCACAATGTATCAACTAAGCTTCACTATTATATCTAATTATTTTATATTTAACCATAAGTAGGATCAGTACAGATACATAAAAAAAACTCTTTGGATATCAAACCATGGTATTGATATCTGAGCACATAAGGTATGTTTAGTTTCAATGACTTTTGAGTGAGAAAATAAACACAGTTCAAACTTGATGTCCACAAGATCTTGAGAGAGGGTGGAGAGAAGAAACACTGATACTAGATTCGGTTAGTATGTCCCTCAAAACTCTATCCATCGTGTTTAGGTAATCTTCATGGGATTCTGTAGCTCATCCCCTTGGAACTCGGAAAGTAAACGACTAATAATAACGAACTATTTCACAATTAGCTTGCCAGGAAAAAGTCCATATTATACCAAATAAAACATGTTGTTGCTGGAAACAAAGTCTTTTTTGGAAACAAAGCCAGATTTTGGGCTTTATATGTCTTCAGATTTACAGCTGAGCACTAGGACATAAAATATACTCTTCAAAAAAAGAAACGCAAAAGGCAAAATATGAGACAAATTGTTAACAAGTTTATTCCGGGTAGTTCTGTATGACATGTGTGAAACTTTGCACATTCACTGCTGAACATCCAAAGTCTGCAAAGGCGAAGTCCACGCTCACTAGATGAAGTTTAACATCACTCAACGTCAATAACGAGTATGCACCCCGTGAGCATCAATAACTTTGCACATTCACTGCTGAACATCCAAAGTCTGCAAAGGCGAAGTCCACGCTCACTAGATGAAGTTTAACGTCACTCAACGTCAATAACGAGTATGACTCCCGTGAGCATCAATAACTGCATGGCATCTCCTGCCCATGGAAGCGATGAGATGACGAATCACATCCTGTGGAATGGCTGTCCACTCAGCCTGCAAAGCTGCTGCAAGCTGAGGTAGAGTCTGCAGTTGAGGTTGTCGCCGTCGCAGACGTCGGTCCAACTCGTCCCAAAGATGTTCGATGGGGTTTAAATCTGGCGATCTGGAGGGCCAGGGAAGAACGTTGATGTTGTGGTGTCTCAAGAAAACAGTGGTGAGTCGGGCTGTGTGAGGACGGGCGTTGTCATGTTGAAAAACGTTGTTGACGTTCACCATGATGGGTTGCATATGGGGCCTAAGATTCTCGTCGACGTATCGTTGAGCCGTACGATTTCCTCGAATGTGCAAAAGGTCTGTTCTGGCATTGTAGGCGATGGCAGCCCACATCATGACGCTGCCACCACCAAATCTGTCAACATCCTGCACACAGTTTGCTGCAAAACGTTCACCTCGGCGACGGTAAACACGGGTCCTTCCATCCTGCCTACGAAGCATAAAACGTGATTCATCGCTGAACCAAACATGCCTCCATCGTCGATGAGGCCATACCCGATGTGCTCGAGTCCACTGCAGCCGTGCTTGACGATGTTGCTGGGTGAGGATGACGTCTCTGACTGATCGTCGAGGTCGGATTTCTGCATCTCGTAGATGGTTGCGTACGGTCTGATCGGAAATCCTACGCAGCCCTGGTATGGTTGAGGCAGTAGACGTCGCAGTGGTGGTCCTATCCCGAAGGTGACGTAACCGGATGTAGCGATCTTATGCGGGCGTGGTCACACGAGGTCTGCCAGATCGTGGACGTTCACGAGTTGATCCATGTTGTTGGTAACGATTCCATAGCCTTGTGATGGTGCTTGGGTGGACATTCACAGCTCTGGCAACATCTGATCGAGATTTGCCTGCTTCCAAGCGACCAATGGCGTTGTTGCGTTGTGCTTCAGTCTGTCTTAGCGTAACTGTATTGCGTGTCGGTGGCTTAACACTGAGCTATGGAAACCGAGAATCCGTCACTTTTATAGGGATTTTGCACATGTTGCACTTGCAGAACATGCAGATCTCTCAAACAAATTTATTGGACACGCATGCGTTTTGGCGAGAAATCCGATGTTTTCCTCCGTTTTCAAAGTGCATAACTTTTGTTGTCATTTGGTCTGACAATCAGTGTCTTAACACGTGTAACATCACATACTCTGAACTTGTAACGTTATTACATATATTTCTCTTTAAAATAACAAAAATATCCCTTTTGCGTTTCTTGTTTTGAAGAGAATTAATTAGTTGTGGTTTTAACAGAAAATACACTGGATATCTTGTCGAAATTAAAATTTTGGAAACCTTTTTTTTTTTCTTTTCTGGTAAAATATTTTTCCAACTTTGATTATAAAGTTTCTTGTTTCTGACAACTGGTAACAGGTTTTTGAGTTTTTATCTTCAACCAATCAAGAAAGAATGCCAAATCACGTGAAAAAAGCATTTTCCTTATTACAATAGGGCTGATAGAAGTAGTAAAACATTTTCTGTAAACATTTTATAAGTACGTCGGAAGATTTGTCAAACCAAAACGCCAAAAACTTAGTAATGAAACAATCTTAACAAACAGTTCAACTTTGTTTGTTGAAGTATATAAAAATTAAAAGATAAACTTTATAACTGTGTATTTTAAAGTTAAACCTACTGAACTAAGTAATTTATTAACAAATACCACAACAACCAATTCATCAATGGGCAAGTCCTTATTTTAATAATTACAACGTTTCGACCCACAGTATCGATGGTATTAGTCGAAATGATATAATTATAAAAAATCAGATTTCTTACTATTGTAAAGGTTGTTTTTATTGTAATCCATATGATTAATTTATATTTATTTGGTTTTGTTTTGGTATTCTCAAGAGTTAATCTACTGGCCACAACAGTTGAATCTTTTAATTTAGTGTTACGAACTTTCTATCTTACCGCTAAACAATCAGGCGGAATAAATTTATCACTAATGTTCTATAACTGGATATTGGAAATAAAAAGTGACCTTGACAGTAATTATTCTAAATTCACAGAGTAGAAAAATAATAAATAATTTTTAATTCTTCATCACTCACTGTTATGGTTTACAAATCTAGATTAGAAGCCCTCTTGGTTCTCTATCTGCAGTATTGTATCAGGAAGTTGACTGTTAAATGTTTCAGGTATAAGGAAGACTGTTTCTTACTATTGACATAAAGATTACTGAAGGTTCAGCGACGTGTGTGTATTTACTGAACAAAGTAGAACAACTAATCTCAACTGATTATTAAATTTATGAAGAAATAAATGGAAGTCTGAAAACATATTCAACACTTAACATTACTTTACAAATAAAATAAAAGTTTAACTCATTCAATCTTTGTATTTTTTGTCATTGTTGTTAAACATTTAGCTACACAATGGGATATTTGTGCTGTGCCTACCACACGTATCAAAACACAGTTTTTAGGGTTATAATTCCAAAACAAAACCCTTACAATGATCAAGTGAGAGGCATCTTTGTCTTTAAGGCTATTCTTTTACAGCAACATTGCTTAGTAAATATTAAAAGTATATAAACATATTGTGACAAACTATCAAATACTCCTTTTGTAAACAACACTTGATTGTGTTTAAAGCTTTTACCACGCATTTCAGGTTCTGTAAGAATTATCCTGTGGTGTATAATTTACTCGTAGGCAACATCAGGGTACATTGTACTTTGTAATAAATTAATTGCATATTTCATAATTAAAAATTAATGGAAATAATATATTTCATAATTAAAAATTAATGGAAATAATATATTTCATACTATTTTTTACTATATTGTTAATGCATTACAATGAAACAACATAATGGGTAAAAAAATTCAGCTTCAAAAATGTAATTTACAGTTTGAAATGTTAGTAAAGTAATTATTGATATTTTGAAATAATTATTTCTTCCTGCCACTCAGTGTGAAATTTCATATTTTTAACAGTATTTTAGACGGTTATTAAAAATTACGTTTTACGCATCGTTGGTAAGATGGAAAGGCATTGGTTAAATCCTCTGAAAAATAACCAATAAAGTTTCCCAAGCGATTATTAATACTAAAACAATATCGGATGATGTAAGTCGGTTGATATACAAAGTGTAGTAATATTCAGTGACGTCAAGAAAATCCACTTGTAGAGAAAACTATATGTGTAAAAACGGCTCGTTTGGGTTGAGAGAATTTTTTACGTAGAGGAGCGAACAACGTTTCGAAGGTCGAGCCGTATTTACATATAAAGTGTAGTGATGTCAGTTGTGTTCGATACCTGTCAGTGTTTATTATAGGCTATTGTTAAGAAAAAGTTTGCTTTTATTATATTAAATGTATGGGAAACGTGCTTTGTGCTTTTCTTATAACAAAGCCACATCGGACTATCTGCTAAGCCCACCGAGGGGAATCGAAACCCTGATTTTAGGGTTGTAAATCCGTAGACTTACCGCTGTACTCGCGGGGGGCATGGTAAACGTAGTCAGATAGTTCCTCTCGGTAAATACATTTTGTAGTGTGTTATTTCACTTCATTGCCTTGTTTGTTTAGTGAAGAGCTCCAGAATGGTCTATCAGGAGTTTTATCCGCCGAAATACTCGAACCCCAAATTCAAGAATTCCAATCTTTAAATTATTCAGATGGGTTCCCGGAGGTGCTGTGTATTCATCTGTTTTCTCTATTTCTCATTGGAGTGATAGTTTTGTAATATGATGTAATGAAAAGGAATGTTGAACTAACAAAGTTTTAAATAAAAATAACAATTAATCTGGATATAAGTAACCCTATAAACTACTAAGAATTGTCATAAACTTTCATAGGCGAGTTTCTGGTGTTTGCACATCTGTTAGAACTGTATCTCAAGACGGTTATTATGGGTATTAAAACTTATGTTAAAATTTCACCATCATATCTGTACAAAATAAATACATATATTTAAAACACAAATAACCAAGTGACCATTAAACTACAGTAATAAGTTAAATACAGGTTTGATACCTTAAAAAATTACTTTAAATAACTACAATTTGTAACTGTTACAAAGTTACTTCAGGAACGTAAAGTCAATCAATAATTAATATGTGTGACTAAATATTTTACTTTTAAATCAACACTCATTTGAAACGCTTGTTGTTAGTTTAGTTTGTTACACTCAACATGTAGTTGAAAGCATTATAACACTGGTAAAATCAGTAATTTATATATAAGGCCCGGCATGGCCAGGTGGGTTAAGGCGTGTGACTCGAAATCCGAGGGTCGCGGGTTCGCATCCCCGTCGCACCAAACATGCTCGCCCTTTCAGCCGTGGGGAAGTTATAATCTTACGGTCAATCCCACTATTTGTTGGTAAAAGAGTAGCCCAAGAGTTGGCGGTGGGTGGTGATGACTAGCTGCCTTCCCTCTAGTCTTACACTGCTAAATTAGGGACGGCTAGCACAGATAGCCCTCGAGTAGCTTTGTGCGAAATTCCAAAACAAACAAACAAACAAAAACATTGGCTGTTTCCGCTATGGGTGTGCTATATGAATTAGTCTTAGTAGCAACAGATGCGGCTGATTAATTAGTAATTCGATATTCAAAACTGTAGGGGGTTTAAAGTTTCAATATCCATACCAGTCGTCTTTAATATATATATATATTTTCTGATATTATCGTTTAGCAGCTGTACGGATAACATACGGTTCAGATAGAAATTATATGAGCTGTTAATTGTTCCTAAACTCAGGTCCACAAGTCGACGTGAAATCAGTACATACAAAAATATTCTTTAATACCAAAGAAACCAAAATTTATTTTAATAGGTATACCAAGAACGTTGTTTACACTTGAGGGTTTGTTTTCAAAGAACAAACTGAAACGAAAGTAATGTATCTCAATGTGTGTTATCTTTTAAAATTTCATTTAAACAATTTGGTAGTGAGAATAGAGATAAAACGTGTGAAAACCACTGATTAGAACAATGTCACATATATTTGTTTTTCTTCCTTTCAGGCCCGGCATGGCCAAGCGTGTTAAGGCGTTCGGCTCGTAATCCGAGGATCGCGGGTTCGAATCCCGGTCGCACTATACATGCTCGCCATTTAAGCCATAGTGGCATTATAATGTGACTGTCAATCTCACTATTCGTTGGTAAAAGAGTAGCCCATGTGTCGGCGGTGGGTGATGATGACTAGCTGCCTTCCCTCTAGTCTACAACTGCTAAAATAGGGACGGGCTAGCGCAGATAGCCCTCGAGTAACTGTGCGCGAAATTCAAAACAAATTTTCTTCCTTTTATCAAATTTTACAATAATAGTAGAGTCATCTACTGGTGACACCACTTATCTTGTTATTGCGTATGCCAGAAGTGGACGAGTCATGATATGTTGTAGTTTTACGAGTTTGAGCAGTAATGTTCAACATTTGGTAACACCTGTACCTCATTTCTTTATATTACATTATCTTTCAGGGCAAATGTCTTCCTTTTTTATTCAGAAGGGTTTAGAGGCTCTCCAAAGTCAGTCAAAAAGCTTCACTCTGGTGACATTGGTGGGAACGTTTACATCTAAACATAGTGAACCCCTCTTACATTCAAAAGTCATCGGGGATATACCCATTGAGGTTACTCCCAGTGCTACTTTGAATTAGTCAGGAGGTGTTATTGTCGAGAGGGATTTAAAGAACATCCCCGATTAGGAGATTTTCGCTGGTTTCTCCAACCAAGGAGTTTTTGCAGTAAGGCGTATCTCCACTCGCAAAGAGGGAATTATGATGCCAAACAACATCCTCATTTTAACACTTACATCACCGCGTCTACCTGCTACCTACCATTAAGGTAAGTTATCTTAATTACAAGGTATGGCCATGTATTCCAAATCCTCTCAGATGTTTCCAGTGTTAGTGGTTCGATCACTCAAAGACATCATGTCATGGTTCCTTGACATGTGTTCATTGTGGTGGCAAGGACCACGATGCCTTTTAGTTGAAACAGACCCTCACTGCGTTAAACATAATGGCTCTCACCCATCCTACTTTCGTTCTTGCCCTAAGTGGTTGGAAGAAAAAAGAGGTGCAGCATTTGAAAACGATTCAAAACATAAATTATCCTTAGGTTCAAAAGTTACCGTCCACAACTTCACCTTGGACATATGCTACTGTACTTCGTACCACTACTACCCTCGGTTTGGATTCCTGTACGTGGTGAGGGGACCTCCCAGGGAAGTTTTTGTTCTTTAAGTTTACCTCTTCTGGGATCTAAACATCCACCCAAGTGTTTGCTATGCGTGGTGACGCGTGAAGGGTACGAGAGGATCCTGATAGTTGAGGGGTACAACCCTAACACACCAATTTGGCCTTGAGTTCCTGTAGACGGGCGGCCTTAGGGTGGCCACCTTGGGTCAGTCGGCTGGTCCACTTGGGCTAGGGTCAACCAAGTCCCAGTATTTGATGTTCTCAGCAGGTGTTGTGGACATTGTATCTGATGCTGGTGTTTAGGTATAGTGTTCACAAAACCTTGGCGTTGCTGCAGTGTCCTTTTTGGCATTGTAGTGCGTCCCCTCGTAGGGCTCCATGGTGGACGATGCAAACCCTAACATCGTCACTACAAGGGTCAGTGGGCATCAAAATATTTCTTTTTTTATGGAACCTTCAAATAAAAACTTAAAATAGTGAGAAACAGTCCATAGGTAAACGCCCACGTCTTGAAGATTCTGAGCAGCAATGTTCAACATCTGTAATACTGTACCTGTACCTCGTTTTATTATACTACATTCTCCTTCAGACAAACCTTCAGGGAAAATATCTTCATTTTTCATTTAGAAGGGACCAGAAGGACTTGCTGGCTCTCAAAGGTCAGTAAAGAAGCTTTAATTGGTGATATATTGGTGGAAACATTCACATCTCAACACAGTGAACTCCTTCTGCATTCAAAGACGATTGGGGATATACCTATTAAAGTTACACCTCATGCTATGTGTACTTTGAATTCACCACAAGGAATTATTGTTGAGAGGGATTTGAAGAACATCCCCAAATTAGAGATTCTCGCTGGATTCTCCACCCAAGGAGTTTCTGCAGTGAGGCGTATCTGCACTCGCAAAGATGGAATTACGATGCTGACTAATTTTCTCATTCCGACATTAACATCACCACGCCTACCTGCCAGCAACAAGGCAGGCTATCTTAATTGCAGGGTACAGCGATACATTTCAAACCCTCTCAGATGTTCCAGTGTCAGTGGTTCAGTCACACGTCAAGGAACTACGATGCCTCTTAGAGTGAAATGGACCCTCATTGTGTCAATTGCAATGGCTTTCACCCATCCTACTTTCGTTCTTGCCCTAAATGGTTGGAAGAAAAAGAGGTGCAGCGTTTAAAAACGATTCAAAACATTACTTACTCTGAGGCTCGAAAGTTGCTGTCCTCCACTTCATCTCAGACATATGTTGCTGCATTTCATTCCACTACAAGGCCCGGCATGGCCAAGCGTGTTAAGGCGTGCGACTCGTAATCTGAGGTCGCGGGTTCGCATACCCGTCGCGCCAAACACACTCGCCCTTTCAGCCGTGGGAGCGTTATAAAGTGACGGTCACTCCCACTATTCGTTGGTAAAAGAATAGCCCAAGAGTTGGCGGTGGGTGGTGATGACTAGCTGCCTTCCCTCTAGTCTTACACTGCTAAATTAGGGACGGCTAGTACAGACAGCCCTTGAGTAGCTTTGTGCGAAATTCAAAAACACACAAACGTTCCACTACTACAGTGGGAGTGCAGGGGATTTCTCTGTGCCTCCAAAAGAATCGTTCTCAAAACAAATGAAAAGTATTTGACCTCCATGGTTAAAAAAGTTGATGAATCAACTTCAACACCAATCTCTGTCCATCACATACATTCCAGGCAAATCACAAGATCCACTTTCTTTGGTTCCAGGTATGGGCATTTCTTCGGGTACATCTTCTTCTTCCACCCCAAGATGCATAACGATCATTCATTCACGTCCTCAATCGCCGGAATCTTCTTCCATCAGCAAAGACCTGCCCAATCGACCCAGGGCAGGATCTGTGGAGGTCGATAAACCTCCGTCGAATAAATACAGTAAAGAAAAAAGACATGGTCGTAAACAGAAGGGTTCTCCACCCAATTCGCCTACACGTAAATAAAAATGGCCATCTATATACAATGGAACTGTCTAGGTTTACATTATAATCTGGATGACATCAAAACACTAATTGCTTCCTACCATCCTGTATGTCTTTCCTTACAGGAAATATTTTTGAAACAGTCATCTTTCGGCGGTTTTCTTTGTACAGAAATGACAGGCAGTGTGATGGACAAGTGCATGGAGGGGTGACACTGTTGGTTGATCAGCATATGCCCACCCTGTTTTTGCCACTCGACACACCCTTGGAAGCCGTAGCCATCCGTGTTTCCTTGGGTCGTATATCACTGTTTGTTCTCTCTACCTGTCGCCTGGAGAGACCTATGGTCAATCAGACCTTGATGCTTTCATTGAACAGCTGCCATCTCACTTTTTAATTCTGGGGGACTTAAATGGACATCATCCTCTCTGGAAAAGTGCTGATATTAATAGAAGGGGTCGCTCTGTAGAGGGTATGCTCTCTGATCACAACCTATCTGTTTTCAGTAGCAGTTCTTCTACTTATTTTCATGCACCAAGTCAGTCCTTTACTGCTATTGATCTCTTGGCTTGCTCCCCTTCATTATTCTCCCATTTTTCATGGAGGGTTGACAATAATCAACGAGGCAGTGATCATTTTCCTATAAGTTTGAGAGAGACTGGCCGTGATCGATGCTACCCGACCCGCGTGCCCTAGTGTAAGCTGGATCAAGCAAACTAGGCCTCTTTCACTACTCTCGCAGAACTTGATCCTACCATCACCTGTAAGCCATCAGTAGACAATTGTGTGGTAGCAGTGACTGACTGTATTATACAGGCAATTGCTCAATGTATTCTTAAAACCTCGACACGTTTTCCATAATATCTCGTCCTTGGTGGAATCCTGCTTGCCACATGGCACACAAGTCTCACAAACGGGCCTGAGATACTTTTCCTAGGTATCCCACACTTTCAAACTGCGTCATTTTCCAAGAGGCGCGTGCACATACTCGGTGGGTAAAACGTCAAAGGCAGAAGGAATCTTGAATTAAATTCACAACCAGCATTTCTTCTACCACTAGTTCCAAAGTTATATGGGTTTGTTTGTTTTTTGAATTTCGCACAAAGCTACTCGAGGGCTATCTGTGCTAGCCGTCCCTAATTTAGCAGTGTAAAACTAGAGGGAAGGCAGCTAGTCATCACCACCCGCCGCCAACTCTTGGGCTACTCTTTTACCAACGAATAGTGGAATTGACCGTCACATTATACACCCCCACGGCTGGGAGGACGAGCATGTTTAGCGCGACGCGGGCGCGAACCCGCGACCCTCGGATTACGAAGCGCACGCCTTAACGCGCTAGGCCATGCCGGGCCTCAGAGTTAGCCAACAAACAAAGAAGCAACATACAGAACAAAAGTCTTTATTTAACAAAAACACAATTAAGAATATGATGATTAAAATTATGCGACACAAAGTTCTTTAAAACTTGTATTACTGTAGTTTGTCTCCTACTGTTGCAAACTAGATATAAAAATTGGATTTAATGCTATATAAGTTTTTAATTCAAAATTAAACTGTTTTATTTTACCTTGATTTTTTTACGAGTTTTAATAATTTTACTTTAATTTTAACTTCTTACCGGATGTTTGGCGCAGATAACGCAGTTGCTTTGCGCCATAAAATGCCAAACCAACCAACCAACCAACCAAATACTACTGTTTACTCTATGTTCGAGTTTGTAGCTATTCATAATTATTATGTTAGGATAAGGAAAGAATAGAAAAGTTGGCTCTGAATGTCGTGTTTTTAAAGAACAGTAGAGTGTGAACACCTTCGTTATTAAATCGCGTAACAAAGCGCTGTGCTTAATATGCAACGAGACTATCGCAGAGCTAAAATAATACAACATTTGTAGACCAGATCAAACCAAGCACTCATCAAACTATTTTAAGTTCACGAGAAAGCTACGTTCAGACAAATTCTAAACCTTGTAACGTAACTTACTGTTACAACAGTTTGTATTTAAGAGAAAGAATGGAGCTGTAACAAAAGCAAGTGACACACGTGATAGCCAAAAGAGGAAAACAAGTTACCGATGGTGAGCTGATTAGATTATGTGTGACTGAAGCAGCCAAAGAAATGTGCTCAGAAAAAGTAGACTTATATAGGACTATTAGCCTTACGGCGAATATAGTTGCACGTAGAGTTCAGAACATTGGAAGCAATATTGTGTCTCAGCAGAGATACAAGGACAAAGCGTTCGAGTGTTTTTCAATCGCGCTTGACGAGTCAACAGATGTCTCTGACACTTCACAGTTGCTGTTGTTTATTCGCGGAGTAAACATTAATTTTGAAGTGATTGAAGAATTAGCTGCTGTGCACAGTATGCATGGAACCAACCTCAAGTGTGAACGTTCTCATAGAGGTCAAAATATCACAAACTCAATACAACCTGAAATGGAAACTGCTGAAGTGCGCTACAGCAGATGATGGTAAAAATGTTTGGTGCAGGAAAAGGTTTAATTGGGTACATTTACAAAGCTGTTGAAAGTGTGCGTTGTTCCAAGTCTATGGTTCTTCACTGCATTATTCATCAGTGGGCACTGTGTGTAAAATATCTGGATCTGTCATGTGTCATGGAACAAGTTGTTTCAACAGTGAACTTCATTCACTCTCATGGATTCAACCATCGTCAATTCTCAACCATCGACACCAAAACGACAAACCGTTGACTAACCTCATAATTAACAGATCCGACCGTCAATTAAACACAGACGAGAAACATCTACTTAACAAAGGACTCAACTTCGCAATAGCACCTAGGTACATTCCAACCATAGAAATCAAAACATGTTTAGAAGACCTAGCCAGAAGACTTGTGATACTTTCTACAGAGAAGAAAAACAAGGAAACAACCAAACACAGCCAACAGAAAGAAGACAACTTAGATAATTTTATTGACATCCAACAGCCAAACTTCCCAAGTAAAATTACAAATTTATATTTTCCAGAAACACCTAAAAACAACATCTTAAACGATTTTTTCAAAGAATTTTCTCACAAAACCATCAACATAATTTCACAAAACAGAAAACTAAAAAAACAATCTTACAAAAAGAGACATTAATTCCATTAAAAACCTAAAACAAGACAAAAACATAAAAATTCTAAAAGCAGATAAAGGTAACGCTATAGTCATAATGAACACGAATGAATACATCCAACTAATGAATAACATCCTATCAGACACGAACAAATTTAAACCAATACACACAAATCCAACAATGACACACGAGACGCAACTGAACAAATTGCTACTACAAATGAAAAAAGCCAACACAATTTCACAAACACTTTATTCCTACCTACGTAAAACCGACTCACGCACACCGCAAATATACGGCATCCCCAAACCTCATAAACCAGATTGTCCATTACGACCAATAATGTCCACATATGAATCGTTTAATTACAATCTTGGTAAATACATAGCATGGGCATTCTCCAAATATGTAACATCAGCCAGCTCATTCATCAAAGACTCTTTTAATTTCAAGTCTAATCTAAATCAACTTAATCATAAAGCCTTAATGGCCAGTTTCGATGTTATATCCCTCTTTACAGAAGTTCCAACCACTGAAGCCTGCAAGATAGCCTTAGAACTCTATATCCGAGACCCTAACCCAACTATAGAAATTCCCAGTAATCAGTTAGCAACCCTCATAGAATTCACCACGATAAAGACAAACTTCACGTTCAACAACCAAAACTATATACAAACAAATGGCCTAAGCATGGGCAACCCAGTATCACCGGTTCTAGCCAATATTTTTATGACACAAGTTGAAACACAAGCAATTAACACAGCATTACATCCACCACTAGACTGGTACAGATATGTAGATGACACGGTTGCGGGATTCAAATCTACAGAACATATACTTAATTTTTTCAATCACATTAACTCTATACATCCCAACGTTAACTTCACATGTGAACAGGAAGAAAGCAATCAAATATCATTTCTTAACCTCAAAATTACAAGAACTGACACACAATTCAAAACAGAAATCCACCGAAAAATCACCCATACTGGACTATACATTCCTTGGGACTCAGCACATGAAACAAAACAAAAAACTCGACATACTAAGAAACCAAATAAACACAACCATAAAACTATGCTCACCAGATAAAATTAACGATGAATTAGACAAAATAAAACAATACTTCATCAACATCAATAAGTTTCCTCCACAAACTGTAGAAAACATTATACGCACGCACACACCTAGACAGAAAGCAAAATCAACCAACTGAAGTAAATACAGCTCACGAATCAAAAAACCACGAAACCATATACTGCTGTATACCATATATTCCTGACATCAGCAAACAAATAACCAACATTTGGCAAAAATTAGTAACAAAATATAACATTCCAGTTAATTAGTAACAAAATATGACATTCCAGTTAATACCAAATTTATTCAAAAACCAGGCACAAAACTGAGGTCTATACTATGTAAAAACTACACTGACAAACACCACACCAACATTATTTATAAAATACAATGTGATAACTGCCACGACTTCTATATTGGAGAAACAAGTAGAAAAATGGAAACCAGATTCAAAGAACATAAAAAGTCACCTTCACACGTTTTCGAACACTGCAAGTCAAATGAACACAACATAACCATAGAAAACACTCAAATACTAAATAAAGAAACAAACATAAACAAACGCAAAATTAAAGAAGTCTTACTTATACAACAACTTAAACCCAAAATAAACCAATATAAAGGAACGCCTTTATACCTATATTAATATAATAAAATAAATAAAATTATATATTCAAACATCTAATACCGCCCTCTACATTTCAACACACAGTTACACAACCCCTTTCAAACATGTGGTCAGCTTCCGGTCAGTTACCTCTTTCTTTGTGAACCTGACGATGACCGAAGAAGGTCGAAACGTTGTTCGCTCTTCTATGTAAAATATTTTCTCAACCCAAACGAGCCGTTTTTGCATATAAAATTCATCGTCAATTCTGTGAAATTTTGGCGGAAGTAGGAGCAACATATCTCGATTTGCCCTACCACACTTCAGTTCGATGGCTTAGCTGTGGGAAGGTTATTTTGCGAATTTTTGAGCTGAGGATTGAGATTGAAAATTTCTTAAATGAAAATAACAGTTCACAACCGTTACTCACAAACAGCGAATGGCTTTGAAATCATCATTCTCTGAAGACTTGACCACCTATTTGAATGAATTCAATCTTAGATTGCAATGCAAAACCGCTCTTGTCTGCGATATGTACACCGAGGTGAAAGTATTTCGGCAAAAAACTAATTCTTTTTTAGTCCCAATTGATGAAGGGTTGCTTCACACACTTTTCATCTTGTGAAAAATTCAAGTAAGAAGCGGGATCCCATTTCTCATGCAGGTTTACACAAGATAGCCTTTCTGACCTGAAACTACAGTTCAAGGGGCGTGTTTCTGATCTTGATGTGAGTACAGTAGAAATAAAGATCTTCCAAACCCATTTGATTGTGTTATTGATGAACTTCCACCTGAAATTCAAATGGAAGTGACTGATTTGCAATTTAACGACATGTTGAAGGACGAATACACAGAAGGGAAACTGATAGAGTTCATAATATAAATACCATCCAAGTGATCAATATGTTAATTAAAAAAACAACTTTACTCATGGATTCATTTCAGTTTTGGACACTACATATTTCTGTGAAGACATTTACAAAGATGAAATACGTGAAATCTAGTTATATTTGTAGTCACATTTGATGATAGGGAACACTAATTTTCAATCTCAAATATGTGTAATTTTGTCAGAAAAACACCAGTTTCCTGCTTCTCATTAATGATAAAAAAGATGATTGTGTATTTTAAATATTTTCAATATGTACTCTTCTGATAAATAAATTAGTGATGTATTTTGATCAAGTATGCATCCCTACTTAATTTTACCACGACCCTCCAGTCTGTGAAAATTAAAAAGATCTACCTCCCAGCTCTTGTCTATAAAGGTTTGGAAACCCCTGGATTAGGTCATTGATATTCGTTTGGAGAAAGCTATTTCAAGAGGGGTCTCCTGTTCATGGCTTAATTAGATAACAATTTAAATATTTAATTAATCATTTTTTAGATAACAACCATTCTGTAATTAGTGGGAAAACATAACGTTTGTCAAGATTATATGAATATTACGATGAATGGTTATATTACATTCATTTATTAACTTCGTTCTTTTAAACCTTTTTACTTAAACCCAAGTTCGCAACTTCTTACTTTGATCTAAAGCATAGTTGTTTTTTTCTAGAGAATTTTGTTTAATAAAAATTAACTTCCTTTATTTTATTTTGTTTGTACTAAGAATTCTGGATCAGATTTGTTTTGTATTTACTTCCACTTAATATCGATATTTTCTTTTACTAACACTTTTGGAGTTGTATTTCCAACGTTAATCACGATTCGAATTATGTTCTTTTTCGAATTACCGTTAAGTTGGTATTAAATAGTAACGCTTAACAATATTTCTTGGACTATCAGTTGTTGTACGTTGCACATGCGGTAATTGTTGAAATACATGTATTTATTAACTAATGGTTCAGTTTTTGTAAGAATTTTAAAATAATCTTAATGTATTACCTTAAAATGTTTTGATTATTTCTTTAATTGACATGTAAATCGTCTTATATACAATTAAAATGTATTACTTTTTTCAATAACTTGGAGACGCTCCGAATAAACATTTTATTTCGAGACAGAAATATGCCTATAAGTTAACGACAAACCCGAAGTAACGTTTTGAAATGAAACAACGTATACGAAAACAGAATGTAAGATATATGGACCAACGAAGATTAAACAATGCCACAGTTTGCATTGTTATGTATAATAATTTTATTTCGGACGACTCTCCGATTTATTATGTTATGCACGTTTCGTATTACTATCTCGAACAACCGAAGTTCGAATTTGAGCCTAATAGGTAACATGTATTAAATTTGTTATTTGCTAACAAGTTTGATGCTCACATTTTTTTCACGTAAATATATTTTAATATACAAACACCAAAACAATACTTGCTTGCTTGCGTTTCTTATAGCAACGCCACATAGGGCTATCTACTCAGCCCACCGAGAGGAATCGAACCCCTGATTTTAGCGGTGTAAATACGGAGACATACCGTTGTACTAGCGGGTGGCGCAAAACAATACAATTTATAATTACGGTTATTACTAAGTTATTACAAATGATGTTTGTTTTTTTGAATTTCGCACAAAGCTACTCGAGGGTTATCTGCGCTAGCCGTCCCGAATTTAGCAATGTAAGACTAGAGGGAAGGCAGCTAGCCATCACCACCCACCGCCAACTCTTGGGCTACTCTTTTACCAATGAATAGTGGGATTGACCGTAACATTACAACGACCCCACGGCTGAAAGGGCGAGCATGTTTGGCGCGAAGGGGATGCGAACCCGCGACCCTCAGATCACGAGTCGCACGCCTTGACACGCTTGGTTACGAATGATGGTTTATATACAACAGTTTTACACACTTACAGACAATGCTGAGTCGAAGATCCGGTTAAAAACTGAATATTTTATCGACGATCCAAGAACAAGCCGAACAAATTAATTCTGAGTTGATATTGTTGCACCTCTCTTAAGCTAACGTCGTCTTATACTTATACTTACTTGAAATTATTATTTATTAATACTGCATATAGTTTTATGTCATTTATCGATTGCTTTTTTGTTGTTTGAGAAGTTAATGTTCAGGTAGTGATTGTGAATTTTGTATTGTCGATAATTGGCGACTTATACAACTGTGGCACTGTTGTTTACTTAAAAACTAACTCATTTCTTTCGGCGAAGATATTTAACGTCACAGGAGGAATAATAATGTTTGAAGCTATTTATTGAAGTTGAACGGTTGGTAATACTCGAAATTAATTAACGTTCCTGGTCCAATTCTGTAGCTTTCCTCGTAATAGACGTTATCACCGTTAGAATTTCTTTGGCCTATATGTAGATCACCAACAATATTGCTTCTCGTTTCTCGGCTTTTATAAGATTCACGCAGGTTTGTAGAAATTTCCAAACTGTTCTCGCTCGCCTTCTTCCAACAAATATTGTTGCATTTCACTTTCGATAATATAGACGTTTAGCACTGGTACGGGCAGATAAAGTTTAATACATGGTATAAGATATTATCACTACTGGTGACAGATACATAACAAATATTTCTAGTACTGCTAGTACTCATTAGTTCTTGCGAAGGACGACAGTAATATAAATTCCCACAGCATGTAGGATAACTTTAATCAATACTGTGTAGATTTTTTTTTAATACATTAAATTCTTAATCCAATTGTAGTGTTTTAAGTTTACCTTCATGCTACATAAAATACTTTCATCAAATAAAATTTATTTATTATGTAAGGTAAACTGCTTTAAGTAGGTTTTCTTGTTTTATGTTACAATTTTCAGGAAGAAAAATATATAATGTTGTGACCGTTTTATAGGCTACTTGGCAGATTTTTTAAATTTGTATTACCTTATTTGAGAGAACACTAATATAATATTTTTTTTTTCCGTTCTTAAGTTCTGGCTTCTAGAATTCACAAAATAGCGAAAAATTGTACCTGCTTTTTAATTGCAAATTTTCAGAACATTTTTTTCATATTGTGGAAGCTTTGAACACCACTGAAAACTCTTGTAAAAAACGTGTTCAATGATGAATTGTTTTGGTTTAAGTGCACTGCTTGGTCTGTTTCATCTGATCTTGCATACTATCATACATCTTGAAGGTGAGTCATTTCTTTGAAAACCTTTCTTGTCAGCATGTGAAAGGTAGTGGTTGATGTCATCAACTAACCTGGCCCCGGTTATTGCAACTTTAATATGATGAATAAGTCTCTGTGGGGGCCTATAATTATTTAAAGTTTACTATGCGAGTGTTAAACGTTTCACATACTGCAGCTGTTTTATGGAAGTACAGTGGAACCCCTCTAATCAGGCCAGTTTGTCTCAGTCCCGCAGATGACTGCTTTAAAGGGGTTCCACTGTACATAATTAGGGATTATGTAAACAAAACAAGGGACTGTGATTGAATGATCGCTTTCAAGGGGTGACCGAATCTGAGGGGTGGCCGCTTAGAGGGGTTCCACTGTACGAATACTTCTCATCAGAAATGACTTGCTACATATTTAATTTACATAATTAATTTTCGGTGCTGTCACACTACTTACGAAACACCAAACAAAACTAAAATGTAGTTTGATGCATGTTGTGTTCCACAGCAAAATTATACGAACTGTGGTTGTCACACAACTCACCTATTTGTAAAACGTGCCCAAAGTACAGAGGACGTTTTTCTGGTGTTTTGTTTTTGAATTTCGCGTAAAGCTACAGGATGGCTATCTGCGCTAGCCGTCTCTAATTTAGCAGTGTAAGACTAGAGGAAAGGCAGCTAGTCATCACCACCCATCACCAACACTTGGACTACTCTTTTACCATCGAATAGTCACTTTATAACGACCCTATGGCTGAAAGGGCGAGCTTGCTTGGTGCGATCGGGATTCGAACACGCAATTTTCTGTTTCTTTGTTTTCTCTGAGTAAATGGGATGTGAACAAAGACCAGCAGATACACAGTCGGACTTGCTAACCAATAGACCACACTGTTCTTATTATTAAATGGAAGAAAACTCTCCAATTTGCATTACAATCTTTAAATTCTAAATTACAATTACTGTTTTTTCATTTAATAAAATCACGTCATCTGAGTCTATCCTATTAATAATGATTTTTAATAAAAAGCTATACATTGTTGTTATTCTATAATGAGCTAAAGGAAGCATTAGTTGAAAATATTTGTGGAGCAATTATGAAAAACATAGAATTCCTATAATGTAGACTTTATCAAGGAAATGACATTAAAATGTGTTGTTTTATGACTTCAGTAATTTATTATATATAAGAAAAATACAAGTTTTGTCGAAAAGCTTGATATGTACTTTATACTTAACATTTTATTTTCAAATGTGTTATGTGGAGGGTGTTTTAGAGCTGGGCATTTAGTGTTTTGTTTTAATTCCAAACTCTTTCCTCCAATACAAGCATGTACACTAAGCAAGGGAGGAAACAAAGAGTAATTTTGTGGACAACATAGTTCTTGCATGACATTTATCTTTCTATTTTTACCTTGTTTCAGTTTATATGTAATATTCCGATTTACCATTGGTTTTGTATGACATATCACGAGAAATTACTGTCACAATCTGTCAGATGTGGACATTCGAAGAAATGGTCGCCATTTTTTAAAAATTTTCAGTAACCTCCAACTAATCTTATGCAAATAAAATAAATTAATAATTAAACATTGAAAACATGTTTTACCATCTCTGATGGAATATTTTAAATAAAACATTATTGAAATTAGAAATGATTAAATAACCAAAGATCCATCTGTTGGCGTTGTTTAATTATGGCAAACATCTTCCAATGTTCAAGCTCTTGTCTTCGTTCGCGGAAGATAGAAATGGGTCAGAGTAGGAGATCGTTGAACTTGGGTGAAGTATGGTGTAAAATATATATGTAAAAACGGCTGGTTTGGATTGAGAAAATTTTTATATAGAGGAGCAAACAACGTTTCGACCTCCTTTGGTCATCGTCAGGTTCACAAAGAAAGAAAGAGGTAACTGACCGATAGATGACCACATGTTTGTACGAGGTTGTGTAACTGAGTGTAGGAATATAGAGGGCGTGCTTAAATGTTTGATTATATTTATTAATATAGGTATAAAGGCGTTCCTTTATATTGGTTTATTTTGGGTTTAAGTTGTTGTATAAGTAAGGCTTCTTTAATTTTGCGTTTGTTTATGTTTGTTTCTTTATTTAGTATTTGAGTGTTTTCTATGGTTATGTTGTGTTTGTTTGACTTGCAGTGTTCGAAAACGTGTGAAGGTGACTTTTTATGTTCTTTGAATCTGGTTTCCATTTTTCTATTTGTTTTTCCAACAAACGCAAAATTAAAGAAGCCTTACTTATATAACTCAAGCCCAAAATAAACCAATACAAAGGAACACCTTTAATAAGTAGTCAAGTGGTTAACAGGAATATTTAATAAATCATGGAAAGCAGGAAAGTTCCAGAAGGCTGTTAAATAACCAGTTTGAAAAAAAAAAAGATATAATAAGAAAATCTGCAGTACTTATACTGAATTTCCCTCCTTAGGCATGTGGGTAAGATGAATATAAGAGTTTCCAGAATATTGTCTAAAATACAATTTACAGTAATGTGATGTTAACTCGAAGGCAACACACTGAAGTTTAACTAGAACTGAATATTTTTGTTCATCGATTAAAACAAAAATATTAAATTGTATTAGCAGACATAAGTTATGAAAAATATTCAAAGACTACTGAGTACAAAGCCAGTAACACAAGAGCAATGTATGCAGATAACAGAAGTACTAGAACCACAAATGGCTCTAATAATTGGTTTCAATTATCAAATGGGGTGAAACAAGGCTTTGTCTTGCCCCTCTCTTCTATTCATCATTTATATGCATCAGCACCAAAGTAGCCACTCCAAATGGAGAAGCCGAAAGAAATTACTTTTTGTTCATGACTACAGTTTTATACCTGAAAGTGAGGAAAAACTACAAAACAATACAAGTAGCCTCAACAGCAGCTGCTAAAGGTATGATATGAAATTCAGTACAGTAAAATCAGAAGCAAGATAGTAAGTAAAACACCACGTCAGTTAATATCATTGATATTAATAATACGAACAGTATAGTACTTCAATTAACTCAAATATTTGGAAAGTATTTTCACAGATGACGATGCATAGATAAATTGAAAAAATAATACAAAACGTAAAGTGTGTAAACTACCAACTAACACGTCTCCTTGAAAGCCTAAATATTTTGATGGACATAAAGTTTTAATTAATAAACACAATTTTTGTACTAACACTGTGCAACTAATGTCAAACCTGAGTTGTTAATAAAAATAAATAATAAAAAATTTAACACCTGCAAGTAAGACACTTACGAAAAGATACTAGAAGAGACAAGATAAGAAACTTAAGGGCCAGAGAAGTGGTTGGAACAGCCCCATTCAGCAAATACATTGAAAAGCAAAGAATTAACTGGTTTGAACACAAAGTGAGAATGAAGTCGAACAAGGCCCAGCATGGCCATGTGGTTAGGGCGCTCTACTCGTAATTTGAGAGTTGCAGGTTTTGCAACACCAAACATGATCACACTTTCAGCCGTAGGGGTATTATAGCGTGACGGTCAATCCCACTATTCGTTGGTAAGAGAGCAGCCCAAGAGTTAGCAGTGGGTGGTGATTACTAGCTAGTTGCCTTCCTTTTTGTCTTACACATCTAAATTAGGAACAGCTAGTGTAAATAACCTTCATGTAGTTTTGCGCAAAATTAAAAAAATAAACAAACAAGATGCATGAGCATATATTATGAAAACAAAAGGATTCAAAGAAAAAGGCAGACCCAGGAAAAGATAGATCATGTCGTGACTGAGACCCTGAATAACTATACCTCTTATAACATTTAACAGCAGTTAGCTAGCTGGAGGATACATAACGTTATGATCAGGTAAGTTGTAAAATATCTTGAACAAATATAGATTATAAATGTGCCCGGCATGTCCAGGTGATTAGAGTACTTAACTCGTAATATGAAGGCCGCGGGTTTGGATCTCCGTCACACCAAACATACTCGCCTCTTCAGCTGTGAGAGCGCTATAAATTATGGAAATCCCATATCTTTATTGATGTAGTTCATAAATATAGTACTAAAAATGGAGTTATCAAAAAAACTTATTTTGTCAATGAAGAGTACCATTTTCAATGTAGAAAAAACATTACAGTGTACATAAGCACAATCTGAACATTTTTCCTACATTGTACTTCCCAGAAAATCCTTTTAGAAAATGTTCACTTTTATTGCTCTTTTTTTCAATGAAGTATGAATACTACAATTAATTAGTAATTACTAGCACAAACAGTCAACCATAGGGTGCTGTTTCTGCTGTATTTAATGAAAACTGGTCATGGCATATTTGTAAGGAAAGCTTTCCTTAGATACTTTTGACTTATGTTTAGCATTAACAAGCTACACATTTTTATACTTCTATTCAGTTCACTATTATGTTCACTATAGGATTCTCCATACTTGCACACTTTCTTATTAAATTGCAAAGAAACAGGGATATTGTTGACAACTGATCAACAGGAACCTTACCTCAGATATTTTAAAGTATTTGAAATATATTGCACTATTATTAGTGCAAAGCCGAAGTCCTTAATGATGAATGGGGTTCAACATCTTTAAGGCCGAGGTTCTGGTAGAGCCCTAGACCAGTGATCCATAGTCGAGTGTCGATGTAATAAGAGCACGATATATCTTTAGCATAGAACATTGATATGGTCCCCAAGTGGTGGAAGAGAGGACATGGAGGATGTTCAGTGCTCTTGTACATTTGACCCGTAGCTGCCTGATGTGTGGTATAAAGGTAAGCTTACAGTTAAAGATACGCCCCAATAACTTTGCCTCAGGGACCACAGGCAGCACAACTTCACCAATACAGAGTTCAGGTTTAGGGTGAATACACCGTTGGCGGCCAAAGTCCATGCAAACAGATTTAGAGAGAGAGAAGGTAAAGCCATTTGTGTGGCCCACTTCAGTAAACGATTGATGGCAGTCTGTAGTTGCTGCTCAAAATACCTCATGTTCGACGACTGACATGAGATGTGAAACTTGTCGACATGTTTCCAATAGTGAGAGGGACATTAATGGTGACATTAATCTTTACACTGAAAAATGTGACACTCAAAACACAGCCCTGAGAGACTCCAAGTTCCTGCAGAAAAAACGGGAAAGTTTCGGACCAACACGAACTTGGAATATCCTGTCCTTTAAAAAATGTTTAATAAAAATGGTCAAACGGCCACTTAACCCATATACACGGAGGTCTCACAAAATTCCATACTTCCATGTTGTATGATAAATCTTCTCAATGTCAAAGAATATTGATACAAGATGTTGTCATTTGAGAAAGGCTTTTCTGATTGACATTTCAAGTCGAATCAAGTGGTCCACGGTGGAGTGCTGTCGTTAGAACCCACACTGGGTGGGTGAGAGGAGGTTGTTTCAATCGAGGAACCAAACAAGACGAGGATTAACCATCTTCTCTAAAGCCTTACAGAGACAACTCATCAAAGAAATTGGACGATAGTTAGGAGGAATCTTGGGATCATTCCCAGGCTTAGATAAAGGTAGGACAATAGCCTGGAGCCAGGTATAAGGAAAAGCATTCTCCTGCCAGATATGCTTGAAAACAATCAGAAGAATAGCAAGAGAAGCAGGAGATATATGGCACAGCATTTCAAAGTGTACATCATTAGATCCAATCGATGTACCGCCAGACAGATGAAGGGCCAGTTTGAGTTCCACCAGTGTAAAGGGACGATTATACTCATATAGAGAGAATCAGCTCGAAAGGAAAGAGGTGATTGCTCTGCCTGAGTCTTGATGGCTAAGAAGGTGGAAGAAGAAGCAGAAGTGCTAGATACCTGGCAAGAGCTCTCACCAAGAGTATCAACAATGCTCCAGATATCAGCTACTTCCAGGCCATCAAAGAGCAAGATCAAGAGGGGTCAAAATTATATTGCCCACTGACCTTTCGAATCTTGTTCCATGTGACTTTGGAACTGATGGTAGAATATATGCTGGTTCTGAACCTAATCCAAGATTCCTTCTGGCTTTGACATGTTACAGATGAAACATGTGCATTGGCTTGATGGAAAGTGATGCACTTCGAGAGCGTGGAATATCTATGAAAAGTATCCCAGGCTCGTTTGTGAGCCTTCCGTGCCATGTGGCAGGCAAGATTCCACAATGGACGAGGATATAGGGGGAAAGCATGTCGAGGTTTAAGGAATACATTGAGCAGCTGCTTGTATAATACAGTCAGTTACTGCTGCCACACAGTCGTCTATTGATGGCTTAGAGACGATGACAGGATCAAGTTCTGAGAGAGCAGTGAAAGAGGGCCAGTTTGCCTGATTCATCTTCCACTGGGACACACGGATCGGGTGGTATCGACCACGGCCAGTCTCTCTCAAGATTATAGTAAAATAATCACAGCCTCATGGATTATTGTTATCTCTTCATGACAAATGGAAAAATAATGAAGGGGAGCAAATTGAGAGATGAATAGCAGTAAAGGGCTGACTAGGTGCATGGAAGTAAGTAGAAGAACCAGTATTGAAAAGAGAAAGGTTGTGATCAGAGAACATACACTCTACAGAGCAACCCCTACTATCAATTTCAGCACTTCCCCAGAGGGATGATGATGTCCATTAAAGTCCCCGAGGAAAAAATGGAGACAGCAACTGTTCAATGAGAGCATAAAGGTTTGATTGATCATATGTCTCTCCAGGTGACAGGAAGAGAGAACAATCAGTGATGGTATGACCCAAGGAAACACGGATGGCTACGGCCTCCAAGGATGTGTCAAGTGGCAAAGACAGGGTGGCACATGCTGATCAACATGCTGATTACTGTTCTCATTCAAGGGAGGTAAATCGACCTTCGTGGATCCTGCCCTGGTTCGATTGGGCAGGTCTTTGCTGTTGGAAGGGGATTTCAGAAACTGAGGACGTGAACGAATAATTGTTTTGCAACTTGGGGTGGGAGAAAAATATGTATCTGAAGAAATGCCTGTACCTGGAACCAAAGGATGTGGATCTTGGGGTTTGATGAAATGTATGTAAGGGACAGAGATAGGTGTGAAAGTTGATTCATCAACTTTTTTTTAGCCATGGAGGTCAAAAGACTTTTCATTTGTTTTGAGAACAATTATTTTGGAGGCACAAAAGATCTGTCTGCACTCTCATTGTAGTTGTGGAACAAAGTGCAGCAGCATACGTCTGAGATGAGGTGATGGATAGCAATGTTTGAGCCTCAGGATAGGTAATGTTATGAATCGTTTTCAAACACTGCACCTCTTTTTCTTCCAACCTACAATGCACTACAATGTCAACTAAGGACACTGCAGCAATGCTACGGTTTCGTGAGCACTATACCCAAACATCAGCTTCAGATATAATGTCCACAACACCTGTTGAGAACATCCAACACTGGTACTTGGTTGGCCCTAGCCCAAGTGAACCAGCCAAATAACCCAAGGGAGCCACCCGAAGGCCACCAGTCTACAGGAATTCAAGGCCAAAGTGGTATGCTAAGGTTGGACCCCTCAACCACCAGGATCCTCTCCTCCCCTTCATGGGTTGCCACGCACGGTAAACACGTGTGTGGATGTTTAGATCCCAGAGGAAGTAAACTGAAAGAACAGAACCTTCCTTGGGAGGTCCCCTCACCACGTACAGAAATCCACACTGAGGGGATTCATTTTGGTGTAGAATTGTTCTTTCCCTCCTTTCTTCCTGTTGTTTCGAGTTCTCCCAGAGAATCTGTAATAAGTTTTTCAACATACACCCTGCGTTGATATACCCATAGTAGGCCCAGTTCAGATGCCGTGTGTATGGCTTTGTCTTCATTGAAACAATGCTCGGATTTTGGTAAGTTAGATATTTATGTGTCCTCTCTCATCTGAGTTAATTTAGATGAATTGTAAGTTAGTTACTGATTATTGCTTTGTTTTTTTCTGGGTAAACGTAATTGTGTTGGATGTTCATTAATATTATGTACTTTGAAGACTCGGCAAGTTTTGCAGGTTTGTCATTATTAAGTATTTTAACTAGGCAAGTTCAGATGGTGTGTACATTAGATATCATTACTACTAGTAATATACAATTCATTGTTTAGAGTAATTTGTTTTGTCACTGTTAACTATGTGCCTTATGATCGTAATTTTCGTGAGTGTAGTACTTAATTATTTGTCCTTTGTTGTCTTGGTTAATTTAGATGTCTGATAAGTTAGATATGGATTATTAGTGTGTTTTCTAGGTAATTCTGGTCAGTTTGTACATTCTTTATTATTCTATACTTTGTGGACTGCATACATTTAAATGGTTTGTCCATGAGATATTTATCAGCATTTGTTTATTGGGTATGCTTCTACAATTTATAAATTACACATTTCTAGTAATATTTCACTCATTTTTTCTGTCTGATTGTTTTTCATCATCGTTAACTATATACCTTATCATCCTAATTTTCATCAGTGGGATTTGAAATATTTTGATTTATTATTTATTCATTTATTTCCCATTTGTATGGCTAAACTTGACTTCAGCTACTTCTATGTTTGTGATACAAGAAACCTAAATTAATCCCAGTAATCTGCACTTCATTGTTCTGCCCCACAGTGCCCACTTTACTGATACCTATCTGTAACTTTAAGTCAAGTTTTTAAATTGAAGATCCTACCTTTCAGACTAATCTTGGCTCTTTAAGTTGTCTGGAGGTACAAACTTTGTCTGACTCTATGAGTTTTACACACTTCCTTCTGTGGATTACTGGCTCCTGCTTGCTTCCATCCATTTGGAGTCCAGAGACCACACTACTCTGCTCTAAGAGGATGCACCTGGTGTATGGTTCCTGATGATGGCGAGAAGTCTGTTCTTACCATTCTAAATACCTCATTCAATGAAGACAGTTCTTCTTTTCAACCTCAGTAAAGCTTAGCTTCCTCCTTCATATTTGTGTTTGGATTGAAGAATTTGCATACCCCTCACCTTTTCTTACAGCTGAAGTTTTTCAGTTCTTTTATGAATGTGGGCTTCTGATCTATGGTTGATTGAGAAGTGTTCACTCCACAGCACCTTTACTGAGCCCCTTTGGCAGGTTGTTGAGCTCTGTCCCATTTTCCTTTACCTTTGTTGGGGTGGTGGTGGTCATGGTACATTATAACATCTTCAAATTGGTCATTTATATCACAGAGCCAGTGGTACCAATTCCATGTTTCTGTGCTTTCACATCCTGGATCTCTTTTTTTGAGCTCAAGGTCACCACATTTGTAATCTTAGGTTTCCATTTTTCTGGCTCTCTAAATCTGCTAGTAGACTGATTATTTTCTTCCAACTAGTTTCTCCTCACGTAGTGCTCCCTCACTTCACAGATGTCATAATTTTCTGTCTACTGTATAGTTTTTGTGAGTTTCATTTTGTCTCAGTCCAGTTGCTGGTTGAATATGTTACATCTTTCCTTTCCTCATTCATTATGGAGAACATTAAGCTGACTTGTGGTGTCAGATTCCTCTGTTGTGAAAGAAGTCCTGAGCATACTGATGTCATCTGATAGGAAATTTATCATGCAATTCAAATACTTCTCAACTTGGTAATCAGGTATGGTGATTTTGCCAGAAACTCCTCCTTAAGCTTTCTCTGGGTTTAGTTATAAAATCTCTTGACAAGGGCAAAGGAGGTAAAGAACTTTAACTTAAATACTGAGGTCAGAGTAAAAATGCAGTCAGGGAGGTCAGTATTGGTCAAAACTTTCACCAAATGTATTAGTTAAAAGAGGTCATAACTGCTTGTTTATGACAATGCAATGATTAAGTCTAAAATTCTTTATAGATAAGGTCAAAATTCCATCCATTGGTCAAATGATATTTTGGTTTCATTGTTACATTTTCCACAGAAAATGTAACCATAACACCTGCAAACTTTCTGATACTAAATTTTCATTACGTTTTTGATTGACCAGTACCTGATGGTTTGTCAGAATGGCTAATATGAAGTTTGTTAATGTTTACATAATTGAATAGGATGAAAACTTTCTACATGTGATGATGATATACATTCCAACAGACTGTTTGCCAAACATTCTTATCTTACTCCCCATGGACATGATGTATGGTCCTCTCTGATGAGAATTGCCTAAAAGTACATAGAGTAAATGAAATCTGTGATTGTCTATGCACATACCTTTGCTTCACTGCAGCTTCAAAATATAGCATATTAACAAAAAATGCTACAATACAGTGAAAGAACAGTTTTCTTAATCAGTTACTGGGTGTGGTTGTGGGATTTACCAGTTGCATGAAAACAGTTTGGATCCATCTATGTTGGTCCAAGTTGGTCCTTTAATGTACAAGCCACACTGGGCATGAGGCATGCCAAAGAATGTAAAACATGACAATAAGATGCATCTGTATGTCACAGAGGCCACTGTGTTGAGTCTTCTGACAAAGGAAGAGAAGACTATGTATATTTATCTGTTGCACTTCTATGAACCTAATGAGGAGTTGCTGGAAATGAGAGTGATTGCCACATCAGATTGACAGACAAAATGCTAATGTCAGCCTCCTAACTGATATGTGTAGGAATGATTACTGATTGTAAAAAAGCTGAGACAGTCATTAGGTCAAATACTTGACAACTGTGAGGAAGTGGTGTTTCCTCTTTAGCATTCCAGGCTAGCAAGTGAAACAGTGTAGTATATGCAATACATTTTGTGATTTCCACCTAATTGTTAAAAGTTAGCATGGCCAGGTAGTTGAAAGATTGCTGAAGAAAAGGGGTTTTTTGGGTTCAAGTGGTAACGTGAAATACCATGTATGCACTGCACCATATAGTTAATGCTTGGTCACAAAACTAAGACAGTAATTAGTTTTTTGTGAAAGTGATGATTGAAAGGAAGTAAAATTCTTTACGCTATGAAACATCTGGTCATAAAATTTGGTAAAATGTATGAACTACACTTTTGTTGTGGCTACTCAATTATTAACAGTTAGAAAAGTCACTGATCTTACAGCATCACACAATATTAACATAATGTACGCATTAAATTGTAAAATTATTTCTCAACAGTTAGAATGATTATGTAATTTAAACAGGTTTTGAGGCAGTTGAACCCCTTCTTCTGAAGCTATTGAGTGAAAATTACTCTGACAATCTAGGCATATCACCTTGTAATTGTTAGATTTTTAATCAGTCAATCAACAAGTAAATTCAACTTTATTCAGTATCTAGTGAAGTATAGTACTGACAACATAAATTTTAATATTGGTAAATAGACTTTTAGTTTAAAAGCATTGATTTTCTGAATTTTACCAGTGACTGGTTATCTCTTTACTTCTCTCAATAGGAATTTACGTTTAATGGACTTTCAAGCTTTAATCAAATAAAGCATGAAAGACAACCTGGAATGTTCAAAAACTGTTATTTCTTTGTGCCTCACACATGATTAAGTAACAAAGAAAAATTCTAACTCAATAGAAGGTATAGCTGAAGGACTGAAGGCAGCTGAGATATTGGTGTGTTGGTTTTTCCATGCAGTGATTGCTGTTGCTGTGTGGCAGTAGTTGCCAGTCCCCTGCTGATACAGTGGTAAGTCTTCAAATTTACAATCCTAAAAATCATGAGTTTGATTCCCCTCAGTGGACACAGCAGAGAGCCTGCTGTGGCTTTGGGCATAAGAACTACACACACACAGTAGTTGCCTTGTTGGAGACAAGAGAATGAGAAAAAGAGCTGGTAACACTTGGCAATGTTTTGAAATGTGTTTGGTGGGCATGGTGAGTAGATCACTGTTGTGAATGTACTTAGTGATACTATTGAGGCTGTTTGCAGTGAAGAGAAAGTGGTTTTATCACATATGTTGAACCCACAGTTCAGATATGTGACCAGATATGCCTAATGGATCAATGTAAGTTTGAATTGGGTAGGATGGTTAAGTTGAAATAAATGTATTGAACAGAACCTTTGTGGGATGGCAAGGTTTATGAGACTATATGTCATGTATTAACTGTGTGGGAAAGCCAAAGTACCTAGAGAAAAATTCAGTTTTACTGCTCGGGTGCCAAATGCTCCACCTGAGGAGTGCTGGCCTGCAGGGAAATGAGTGTAACCAGACTTGTGAGTTTTCAATAAAATTAAATGAAGACCTGCATTGTATTCAAGATGATGGTGTTGCAGCTAGTGCTGGGAAGAGGTTAGTTTGCAAGTTTGTTTGTTTTTCCACTATTATGTACTATTTTTATGGTTTGAGAGATAAAGAGGTGTTTTATTGAGTGTAATTTTGTAACTGTATTTAAATTGTGATGGGGAGCATATGCTGGTAAGTGAAAGGAAAGTCTGATAATATTGTTTTGATGTTGCTGTAGTGTTTGAGGAAGGCAGCTTGACCTATTACAAGTTATCATAATTCCATATTTTAAAGAGCATGTGATGAAAACTTTGTAGATAGTTAATATTATGTTAGTTTGGCATTCTGTGTGGGTTCAACATATTTTTTGAGGTAATTAATTTTTTGTGTAGCCTGAAATGAAAATGAGTTGAATTTGATATGTTTATGCGACAGTATGTTGCTAACAAGCATAATCTTGGTAGGTAACTTGAACAACAGTGAAGTGTTTCATGGAGTAGTCAGAACTGAGCTGTATAAATTAATGGAGTTTTTGATGAAACATAATGTTAGTATATGTATACAGACTATAAGTATGTAAACACAATGGAATTATGCATGTATTGAAAACATGACATAGAATCCTTTATGGGTATTTCAAATAAATTAAAAGAAATGTAACAACCACACACAGTGAATGGTAATAAGAAAGAAAAATAATAAAACTGAAAGCATAGAGACAAAAGATTTGATTTGGATAATAAGAATTGACCAACACAAGGTAAACTGTGATGAATAATTTGGAAAATACAATGTACCTGTGACTTTTATTAATGCCAAGGAAATGTTTCAATTTTGATGTTAAGACATTCTGTAGATGTTGAATTTCCCATGTAAGAAATGATAATAACAAAATGACGTTCTGTGATGAAGGGTGTTTTAAAAAGCACAGTTTTACCTGATTTTTTCTGATAAGAGGTGCAAGGATATTTTAATATGATGAAAAAGAAATATTAAAAAGTGAGGAATATTGTCAGTAATACACAAAACTTGCAAATTATGGCTTATATACCAAAACAAATATATACATCTGGTCTACCCAGTGTTTGTTTTGTTGTGATAGAAATATTGTCAGTCATGCAGGTTTAATAAACAAACAGTTTTACTGAATATTGTTTTATTACAAAATATAGTTTTGAAGTATGAAAATACAGACTACTGCTACAAATGCAAAAAAACAACAGTCTCAGAAAACCTTTATTTTACCTACGGAAGATCAACTCACACACACCACAGCTATACGGCACCCCCAAACCTCACAAATCCAATTGTCTACTATGACCCATAATGTCGACCTATGAATCATTTAACTACAACTTCAGTAAATATATAGCATGGGCATTTTCTAAATATCTAACATCAGTCGTCTATTTTTTTCAAAGACTCTTTTAACTATAAATTTATTCTTAATAAACTAAGCCATAAAACCTTAATGGCCAGTTTTTATGTAATCTCCCTCTTCACAGAAGACTACAAATGTTATAGAAGGATTTGTTTTGAATTCCACACAAAGCTATACAAGGTCTGTCTGTGCTGGCTGTCTGCAATTTATCAGTGATTGGCTACAGGGCTCATTTGTGACAATGCAATACTGAGAGGATGGGGATATTTGATGACGGAGACTTGTATCCATGATCTACAGGCTGTGAGTTAAGTGCCCTAACCATTAGGTATTGCAGGAGGAATATGAAAAGTATCTCCCATATGGTGAAGCCACATAATTCATGCCCTGGCTGTTACACGGTTTGTAGATGGAAGAAAGCCTATAATGAAAGTTTGGTAAAGATTAATGACTAAAGGTGAGATGAGTTTCACCTAACCTGAGTAGGTTTGACCAAAGAGGTATGCTAGGGACAGATCTGGGTTGAAAAATTTGGTTTGCATATTCCTATTATTCAGCAGGGTTAACAGAGAGCAGCATGACCGAAATGAACACCAATGGAGACAAGGTGATTGAGAAGTATTCAAGCCTGTAGGTGTGTGACCAGTACTTAATACACAGTCATAACTAAACATGGTAACCACCTTAAATAGTTGAAGTGTGGTTGGTGATCAGAACACTGACTCTTATTTGCACAAGTATTAATGGAAGAAGTATAGACAACAATCAAAGCAATAGCCCTACTCTCAGTAATGTCAATAAAAAATATATACTTGATAACCAGAGAATGGATATTTACCTGCAATAGCAATTAAGAAGTAATGCAAACCAATAATGTGGACTGTGTTATTCTTACTAGCATTGAAGTAAAAATAGGCACATTGTCACTCTTAGTAGGAGAAGAAATATAAAGAAAAATATAATTGATGACCATAAGACAGGCATTATTACCAGTGATAAATTATAATAAGGAAATGAATTGTAGATGATGACAAAATTATTGACAAGTTACCTGCTTATGGAAATAAGGGAAGGTAGCTAAAGACCATACACCAAAATTTACAAGTATATGTTGACCATAAAACTAACATATAAACTAGTACTGGAATTTAGATAAAATGGTGTTTTAACTAATAGGTGTAATAAATGAAGAAAAGTATTTGTGACACCAATGGAAATAATCAACTGAAGACATTTATACAGATGTTTTTTCATTTGTTGAAATAAGGAAGGTACTTGGTGATCAGAACAGTGCTCTTTGTAGCACTGGTAATAACAGAAGTTTGTGACAATGTTACTCTCATAAGTATTAGGTTTAATACTGGGAAAGAGACTTGAAATAAAATCCAAAACACAAGAAATGAAGATTTTTGAAAATGGATCTCTTACCAATATTGAATATAAGCAAAGGCATGTAATTCATCAGAACACTTACATGGCAAATATAAAAAGTGGTTTTAAGATTGATATACTAGTAGTCTTAGCAGTAAATTTGATAGTAAAGTCAGTGAGAAAAATAAATGCAATAAAGTAAGAAATTGTAGTAATGATATATAAAACTAATTTTTGTTCTACGCTGGAAATATGGTCCACACATAAATGTGTTTCTTACACAAATTGAATACATTCAGTATTAACAGTACTTCCACAGGTGCCCCCCCGCTAGTACAACAGTATGTATCTGGATTTACAACACTAAAATCAGGGGTTCGATTCCCCTCAGTGGGGTGAGCAGATAGCCCTATGTGGCTTTGCTATAAGATAAGCACACACTTCCACAGGCCAGGCACACAGGATTTGAGCTGCACTGCAGACCTTAATATATAACTCAATTCTAGAATGTGCTAAAAATCTATTTTTACCATTTTCAGATGGAACTAAAACTCCATACAAAATTTTATGAAAATATTTACAGAGTAATACCACAAGTTGTTGACTCCATAGTACACAGTAATAAAACTTTGAAGATGTATGTGTGGTGTTGACAGTAATGCTAGACAGATCATACTGTAGGTTCTAGCTGAAACCCAGACTTCAATTGATGAATCTCACTGTTTCAAAAACTTGTTTTCCAGTCTTCAGTTTCTCTTTCATTTCTTTGAAAGTCATCAACTAACATAGCAGTGCAAGTATAACTTTTCTCTGATAAAGCTTGTTGCACATCATTGGAAAATTAAAATAGTTTTGTATCAGTAGATTTCTTACAAATAAATGTTGTTTTCAATCATGTTCGTAAGACTATTTTGGATCTCTGGGGAATAATGTGGTGCATGGAATCCTTAATACAGTCATGCAGAATGCAAATAATCGATTGTTCTTGTCAAGAGCACTGAAACTTGATGCCTTCTGTCAAGCTTCTTCATGAGGAAACTGATGTTGCTGTGGATTCAATACCAAAGAACTGGCTTTGTGCCTTTAATTTCCTCTGGCTGTTTCATACCTGTTTTTTGTGCTAGTTTAACCTCTGGGTCTAAACTGTTGCATCCACACTGACATCAAGGGCATTTCCCACAAGTACTGCAGTTACAAGCCATTTTCTTCTTTTCCTGTATTAATTTTGCTTTATTAATACAAGGTCAGTACACTTACTCTGATTGTCAAATGTATGCCAATATCCATTTTGTGGCCAGCCATGTATCTGGTTTTCAGAAAGGATGTGGCAGTTGCTTGCTTTTTGTCCAGTAAGGTTTTGGTAAAATTGTTACCCAATAAACAAATGACCTGGAATGACTTGGAAAATTAGATTCTGCAAAATCTTGGGTTTGTGGCTTGTGGAAGCACTGTCAAAAGTTTCTATGTATCTTTCTTTTAATTAAGCACAAATCTGCATAATGGGCTATTTGTACAAATAACTTTGCCCACCACTGGTACTGAAACCTGGTTTTTTAGCATTTTAAGTCCACAAACATATTGCTGAGCCACTTGGGGCTTATATATATATTTATAAAAATAATAGAGATATTTTATTTAATAAAAATAAAGTTTAGGTTTGATGGTGGTTTCACTATATTACACACACAAACAAATTAATAGTACAGCACTATTTTCAAATTGAAACACACCTTTGTTATACCACAAAATAGAAATTAAAAGTTAAGTACAAACCACCAAAAGTTCAGAATATGTACAGTTAATGATTAATAAGTATTTCATATTTTGAATGTGATGTAACATTGAGAAAAATTATTTATATGAAATCTCAGGTATGGAAAAGCACATTAGACATATCACTGAAACTGCAGTTAGGCTATTTGTAGAGAATATAATTTATGATATAGATATGTATTTCTAACATATACCTATGTATTTATATATCAATAAGTCACTTGTTCTCTTTTCTCAAATGATGATTTATATGTGGAATGTTAAAAATATTACAGGCTGCAATAACCAAACAAACTGAGCAATATTGTACTATACATTATCAAAATATTAAATTTGCATATAAATTATTTATAACTTAATTTCTTATCTTTGTAGCTGTATATTTAGAGATTAGCTTGGTCGGTTGAATCAATAACCAAGAAATTTACACTCATACTATTAGTGAAAATAAAATAATTATAACTGAAGACCAAAATGCTAGTACTCTTACCAGTAGAGTAAATTAAAGAACAAATGTAGTTGGATATCCAGACATTAACTTTCTTAACTGCTAAAAAAACTGATATTCCAGATAATTATGGAAATAAGAGAAGCTAAGTATATGAAATATTGGTATGTTTAATTCTTGTTTGTTCTTGAATTTCTTGCAAAGCTACACGAGAGCCATCTGTGTTAGCCATCCCTAATTTTGCAGTGTAAGACTAGAGGAAGTCATCACCACCCACTGCCAACTCTTGGCTTACTCTTTTACCAATGAATAGTGGGATTGATCATCTCATTATAATGCCCCCACAGCTGAAAGGACAAGCATGTTTAGTGTGACAGGGATGCAAACCCGCGATCCTCAGATTACAAGTCGAGTGCCTTAACCACCTGGCCATGGCAGGCTGTTTAATTCTTAAGCTATTTTTGAATAATATACCAAAATTATTTCCAACAGTAAAAAGAAAAAAATTGATATCCAGAATTTTGACACACCAACACAGGAAGTGAGAGAAAAAATTAATCAAAAATTTGTATATTAGGAGTAGTGATAAAACAAGCAGAAATGTAAATGATGATCAGAAGGCATGCACTGTGACTTTACCAAATCTATAAAGTTAGACTATGATTATGCAGTCATTCCTAAGTTATGTAAAAACTTCCCATGTAATCAAGTTAAACCCAGGACCTTGTAGTAAGGATAACAAAATGACTAGAACACTGTCACTTTTACTGTCAGAGAAGGTGTGAAAAAACAAAACAAAAACAGTGGAATATGATGGATCAACAGAGGAAATATGTGAAGAAAAATATTTAATGATCAGAAGGGTGACCATATAATTGGTAGTTGATATAAGAGAATAAATGTAATTATTGGCCAGAACATCAAACCAGCAGTAAAATTACAGAAGATGGTAAACATGAAACAATAACTGATGATTAAAACTCTGTTATACTTATCATTAGTATGAATATAATAACACCTAGAATAAAAAACAGAACAAAATTCTTACAGTAAAAATAAGTACACTGCCATTCTTAATCACACAGGAAATAAGAGAAGAAATGTAGCTCATAGTCAAAACATTGACATGTCAGTTAATTGAATTAAGTTTCAAATAGTCTGAAATAACTGCAGAGTAAACTGAAAAAAATATCAATATAAAAATAAACCATCATATTTACTTTTTTATTATGAACTAATTATGGCATTTCAAGCAAATGCTTTTTCGTCAGATCAAAATACAAGTTATTAAAAGTAATGAAAAAATGAAAAAGTAGAAGATATGACAGTAAAAAACAGACATTTAATATAAGAGAAATCACAACTTTTTCAACAGTGTTAAAAGATACTAGCAACAGTATGTATTCGTGATAATAAGGAACACACTTTAAAGTAAAAAAATATATATACCAGAGAAACTGTTACTTGTTTTGTGGTTTTAAATAAGTTTCCATTACCCATACCAGCTGCCTCTAATATATATATATATGCCCCCATTGGCACAGTTGTATGTCTACAGACTTTCACTTCTAGTATCCTGGTTTCGATACTTGTGGTGTACAGAGCAGAGATACACCATTGTGTAGCTTTGTGCTTCATTCCAAACAATCAATCAATTATACTACAGAACAGAAGGTACTTTTGTGAAACAAAATAATAAACATCACACACAAAGTTTCAGAGGTTTTGAGATTTTTAAAGACCTTCACTTTTTCCTTTTAAATACTTTTACAAATTTTGTATTTAAACCACACAAAGAGTGGTTACTCATTGAAACTTCTTTTATTTAATAATAAAGAATATCTTGGGGATTAGAAATCTCTATTTTATTGGGTAGTGGAATTAAGACATAATATTAGCTGAAGAACAATACATTGATTTTCTTAGAAGAATTTAAAATAAATGGACAAGTAGCATTTTACAAGGTGAGAATCCATAAATACAAAGGTTAGTAACAAAAGGCATCTACATATCTTATGAACAGTATACAACATAACTGAGGACATTTGGAAAAATGACATGAGTTGCTTCCATCAAATAACCTTTCAACTTTTGCATATCTTAATCAGCTGAAGAATGAAATGGGTATTCATTTCATTGCAGATAACAATATTGTTTTCAGAGTATGCAAGTACACAATAAGCTGTATCTGCATTCTGTCCACTAGGAGAAATCAAGTCCCAGATCTTAGTATTTGTCAATTCCTTAGATGCAGTGCTTAAGGATTTCTGTATCACCATTCTATTAAAAAGGGCAAGGGAAATAGTCATATGTTAGATAAATTATGAAAAGCCAGTAGAGATGAGTGATTTACTTTGGACATAACAATGTTATGAGAAAGCTATTTGGATTTTGTTTGTTTAGAATCAAGCACAAAGCTACATAATGGGCTGGTTCTGTGCTCTGCCCACCACAGGAACTGAAACC
>NC_134837.1:229901754-229976071 GCF_004210375.1 Tachypleus tridentatus | reverse complement strand
GTTACAAAATTAAAATATATAAGAAAAATCTAAATGCAAACAATACCTTGTAGAAAAGTTAACTCATTTTTAACTATATACCTTAAAAAGTTTTGAATATACACATATACAAAAATTATATATATATATACACACACACACACACATACATACACACAAACACATACATATTTATCTATATTACAAAGTTTAGCATGTGAATGGAAAAAAAAAAGATATTAAATGAATAAAACTATCACACTCTACACATTTTGGCTAACACAAAATTTCATGACTCCTACTTTTTAAACAACTGGTTAACACTATTTTTAATTTTTTTCTTTTGTGCTATTAGTGAAATATTAGTTTTAAATAACTTTTGAAACTTTTGTCATTTTTTATAAATAGCTGTAACAAATGTATCAATTTTTTAAACTTTTCTATGAGTAATTAGTTACTATTTCCAACTGTTTGTTTAGTTTTTCAAGTAACTATCTATCACTTCAATGTTACTTTTAAACTGTTTTATTTGTATCTTTTTTTCTTTATAATAGTAGTCTGTCTATTTAGAAAATTGTTGCATTCACCCAATAATATGTAATCAGGATATGAAGGCTCTTGAGGCTACCTCAACATATGAAAAGAGAATTTAAAACATTTTAAAGAAAACTGCTTTTAATCAAAAATAAAAACTGCTATTGAAAAATTAGACAAAATATATTTTGACAGAGAAGTACAGTGACATAACATAAGATTACTTATTAGAAATGACTCTCCAATACAAAGAGTATATTCAACCTTTGCATTTAGAATCTCTAACTTTAAAATTTATTATTTATTGTATTTAAAATAAAAACTACAGTCACTGTGATTATTCCAATCTTAATGTACATCAGTAAATTATGATTATGTCCTTTCTTGTGGATTTTACACCTTGTTTTAATAAATTACAAAATAATCAATTTTAAACTTTTCAACTTATATGAAACATTTCATATTTTTACATTATTTACAAATGTCACTGCTTGAGCAAAAATGTTGCATTATAAATAGCTGATATTTGACTTCTCTTTGTACTCTGCATTTATTTGTGCAAAATCAATAATTAAGTAGAGAAGCACTCAGTACAGTAAATACCTCCATCATGCAGCACAAGTCATACTGGCCCCTCACAAAATACAAAAATGAACCATTTTTGGCAGGACAATAAGAAATAATAGTTGACATAGTTGCAATAAATTTATCAAAATCCAATCATTTTTGAGTGAGCTATAAAGCAAAAATATTGTGAAAATTGGTTTCAATGTTAACATATAGGGATGTTTTGGATTTCCCGGCCTTGATGTGACCTTGACCCAAAAAATAATAACTTCTAAGTTTCAGTCACAGTCCAAATGTATACCAATTTTCATCTAAATCCATTCAGCTGGTTTAAAGAAATCTTCATGACAAACACAACCACAGAGATGTATGCATAACCTCCACCATCAAAGGTGATGGAGATAATTAGTAAATATGATTGGGCTTACAGCACTAGCCCATGTGTTTCAAATGTATAAACATATGTGTTTAACATTCAAAAAACAATATTTTCTCTAACATATTGAATTATGTACTAAAACTAAAATCTTACAATTGTCATCCACATCTTTGTTGTTATCATCCTCTGCTGGAAATACACTGTCATAAGGTGCTGTAATGATCTATTGAAAAAGGTAAATAAAACAACTTTATGCATAAACATTCCTTTAATTAATGACTTTAAATCTCTAATTCTTAGAAAATCATATACTTTATTCATCACATCCTTTCATCAATTCATCTCTACTACTCACAAAAGAATACATTACATTCATTTATTTCATAACCAAAGTAATGCATTTTAATTAAAAATTACTTTCAGATTTCTGTTGATCAGTTCCACATAATTTAACAATATTCCCATATTCTTGGCTCCAGTGATATTAAATGCATCATAATATTTCTACCTAATAAAAGTATTTTACCTAAAAATGTTTACAAATGTTCAAAATAGTAAACTAAATAAGTTTCTATGGTTTTATGCTGTTCTTAATTTATTAAAATATTATTCAGTAAGTTTATTCAGAGGTTTCAAAACAATGAACACAGTTCTACTTTTGCATCTTATGGTTTCAGCAAATAATCATTCAAAATTATTTTTTCAGAATTTACAAAGAAAATACAAATAAAAAGATGGAGTAAACTTTTTGTTTAGTTACATATTCATTAAAATTTAAAAACTTATTGAATTTAAAATGTTATTTAAGATAAAAATATAACCCTGAATTAATGCCTGAAAAGAATGAAACAAAGCATTACTTGGTTTGAGATTGTAAAGGCTCTACTGTAATTAAATCTTCACTAATATCAACAACAGTCCCAAGCTTGTAGCCATCAACGGATCTGGAGCCCAGACCTCACTTGAATCCATTTCTTCCCTGTTGATAATGAATCAGTAGTGTTAATTACAACAAATACCATTAAATTATCTTTAACTTAAAATCTTCAGTCAGTGAGACAACATGATGCTACAACAGTATTACCATACCATAGCTGAAATTGTGAAGCATTTTTAGTGGTATACTGAGGGGTGGAGCTTTCAAGCAGCAGTCTAGCAATCTCACCACTTGGCCATGCCTGGCTGAAAACAAAATACATTGTTTTGTGTTTCTCAACAAATGAAAATGAAAATCTGCCACAATTTTCCTCTAAAAATGAAAACTTCAAAACATATATGCATACAAAAAAATCCCAATTCCACCCAAAGTTTTTTGTGAAATTATCAGATTGTACCATAAGTTATTGATCTTCAGTACAATATATATGTATTCTGATGATATTTTAAAAAACTTTACATAAGTGGATCTTTTGCTTTTATAATTTTGTCAAAATTATGAGCATCTCATTCAGAGCACTTCAAATAAAGCTTTTATATTGGTATCATTTTAAACAACTTCAAGGACAAATCTAGGTTGTTTTTGTTTTCAACATCAGTATAAAATGTAATAAAATAAACTTAAAATCCTGTACAGGATAGATATATTATACAATAATGCATTTTACTCTATTAACATATGGAATACTTAAATGTCTTCAATTAACTTATGCTAATAACTATAAGCATTATTTAAAGAAATTCACACATTTCTCTCAAAAATTGATGAAAATATTCCATAGCTTCAAACTAAACACATGAACTGATTCCAGATGAGAGTTATTAAAATTATCATAACTGACAAAGTATTTATTATAAACATTCAGTCTTTTATTGTTTTTTTTTTTTTTACTTTCCCTTAGGCACCAACAGACTGTCAAAGCATGACAATTTTCCAGTTTTATAACTAAAGTCTCACCTATGACAGGAAAGGATCAACAAAAGAAGTGAGTTCTGCCAGCTGGATCACGTATCAAATTGTTATAGAAAAAAGACTTGCTGAAATGAAATTAATAAAATACCACTTTAAAATTCCAAACATTTATGTAGGAATGTGAATTATTTTAAATAATTAATGAAATCTTTAACATGCAAACAAATCCATACACATTACACAGATGACTGTAGTACATGTAATCTAAAATAAGGACTTGTGAATATGCCCAAAATTATTAATCTGATTTTAACACTTTTTGGATAAATATATGCATACTATTAACACAATACACTGCACATGATATCCAAGAAGTTACTAAATACAGGAAAATATTTTAGTGGTAGTAAAACAACAATAATAAAACAATCACAGAGAAGTTCAAGAAAACAATTTGTACACATTAATGAATAATTTCCTGCAACATCAATAAAATAACTCACCTAAACATCTTACATTAGTTCTATAAAAAAATTCTAGCATTTGTTTACATAGTTCAAACCTATATGTGAAATACATATGTAAACACAAACACACACACACACATTAAACATTCATATGAAAAAAGGGTAGCCCTACATAACAGCCTCTTAAGCATAAAATACTTGTATGGAGCAGATGGGGAGATGTATTGAAATCAAAATCTTCTGGACAATAAAAGTAAAGAAAAATTTATAATTTGTCAAAACAAATAAAAAAAAGTGTTCAAAACGTTTTTATATTGTGAATTTCTAAAAGTTACAAAAAGTAGAATTAGATATTATTTAAATCTAACATAAAAAATACAGAAAGTAATTCCACTATTATGTTCTCTCAGCAGTGTGATTACTTATATGTAACAAAGGATTCTTAATTCTTGAACAGAAACATTCTGAAGCTAATAAAGTTATACTAGTTACCATAACAACCGGAAGAAAACTAAAAAAAAAGAAGTTATTCGAGCACTACTTACTTTAAATCCTGTCAAGTAAACAGTATTGAGGAGTTTTGAACATATAACATTAAGTCACCCTCGGAAATTGTTTGTACAGACAATTTGTATGTTGTAATAATAGACTTACAGCAATTAAAAAGAACATCAAAAAGAACTTACTATCATAGGAACCGAAACACATGCACTATTTACCAGTCCCAGTGATAAATATCACTGCACCCTAAAATTGACTAAGCACTTGAACTGTGATCATAACATGCTTGTGCAAGTAAAGGTTCAGATTATCACTTGTAACAGTCAACTTTTTAAACACATGCTTTCAATCAAGCATTTACCTCCTCACTTGGAGCAGAGGATAATTACTTAAAGTTATCATCAATTTTATTATAAAACATTAGTAAAATTATTACCTCATAAAATTTAGCAAATTTGTTATCAAATCTGCTTAGAACACAGTAATCAGACACTACTAGGCATTTATGTCTGTTAGAACCATATTACAATGTACACTGCTTTAGTGTCATGCAAATTTGCATCAAAATACAGTTACATAATACTTTGCAATATCCATTTAAATAATATTCTACAAAGAAGCACAGTAACTTATGACTAAATTTGTTCGAACCACAAGTAAAGCTAATCTATTTTATGAGCAACTGTTCATATCACTTTCCTAAACAGATACTATTATACTTCCACATTTGAATTGCGCTTGTTACACAAAGTAATTTTACTGTGCTATCTGTTTGATTACACCTGACAGCTATATAATACTTTAGTATTATTATCTGCTTAAATCATTACACAGCTACATACAACTTTATTATTAAATCCATTCAAACTAAATCAATTTTAAGTTGATACACTTTGAATTGTATAACTATAAAACTACATACAATTTCACTGTCAGAACTTTTTTTTACCATATATTCACACAGGTACATTTCTCATACATACAGACTAGGCTTTTTAATATTATCAAGTTACCTAATGATGAATTTACTCAATACCTTTAATACAAATTAGGAAATAATAATTCAACCTTGCACAGTTTTGTGAACACGACATGCTATATACTGTAATACATATGTTATCTATTGATTGCTTTCTGAATACATGCCATGTATATTAATTAATGAAATTGACACCTAGCTTAGATTTTTCATGATTGCAAGATTTAATATGCACTTAATTCTAAACCTTGTACAGATCTAACATAAAATATAAAACTTAACATAAAAGTATGATACACTTAAGGAATTCAATTCAAGTTTTTAATTTATATGACAAAAATATCTTGATATTAAAATATATAACACAAAGTTCCCTATGACAAAAACATCTTGATATTAAAATATATAACACAAAGTTCTCTATTCAGAGTTTTTGAAATGTTTAATGAGTATGTAAAGAAACACTGTAAAATCATGCTACTTATTCTTGAACATATTATATATTCGGTATTATAAAAATAATAACTTTTTAAATGTCTTAACTTAAAATTAGATTATCTGAATATGACATTTTGGCTAGATTCAGTTTCAATGATAGGTTACTATTCAAATTAAAATGAAATAATCTCTACAATAACTTTACATTTAGTTTGAACATATCCACAGTAAGGAAAGATGGAGAAGAAACATTAAGTTTATTGTAACATTTAGCGATGTTCTAACTAGTGAATAAAAAGTAGCAGCATTTTGTATATCCTAATTATATTAGATATCTGACTGGAGAATCACATAAACTTTCAGATACATGTATGTTCAATAGCCTGTAGTTCTAAAGAATGTATGTTCAAGTGAATTGTACAATGTTTTATTGCAAAAAAAGAAGTCAATGGACCCTGCTAAACTTTTATGTTACCTGTTATAGGACTTGTACCAGCATGTCTAAATAGAACATACAGAATTAAATCAGAAATGAAAACAAATAAATTAAAATGCTGAAAAATTACTTATATTTGTTCAGCAAAATATTAATGAAATTATGCACAATGAATAATATTTAAAAGAAGAAGTTTAAAGCTTCAAAAGACATCACCAATATTTACTGGCACTATGAACAAGGAAAGTATATACATACATTTTACCATACTTGGTTGAACAAATATTATCTTCTAAGTAGACTTCAATTCCCTCACACACATACACAAGTAGAAAGAGCTACCTCAGTGGGGTACAACTAACTTGTGCAGGTATATGTATCACTCAAGTAACTTCCAGATGTAGGTCTACATGTACCTGTCTAGACTTCTATTCTACTGGTTTCATTGTTCTAAAGTAGACACTACATGTAGTTCTCAAGCTACGTATACCTAGCGTGTCTCTTATACTAAAAACCTAGATGGTTCACTCAAGAATAATTACTAGCTACAGTTGACTAACTGTAAACTTGTTTGACCTAGTTTGGTTCTACCAAGGTACAAGTATGTGTGAACTGCACAGAATATCAATAAATATATTAAAAGTTCAATTACAGTCTATACACCTCAAGAACAGTTTTTACCTATAAAAACATAACAGATACAAAAACTATTTAACATTGTACTTAATACTGTGCTTTCCTGATCAAGTCCTATTTTAGCACTAGTTTTGCTGGGTACCTTCTATAATACACATTAATATTAAAATGTATTAGTTATATACTGAACATTTTCTTTGATACTTAACCTGTTACCTCAATTAAGTTTCTTATTATTATGAGTTAAACAAATAAAGATTTGTTTAGTGTTTAAAAAACCATTAAGCAAAGTTTAAATTTGGAATTTGAGAAAGAAAAATATTTTTTTAAATATTTTTTAAAGTATCTTCATGTTAAAAATATCCCCTATCACTTTTCAGTGTTCAGAAAAATTCTTAAGTTCCTTTGTTGCTTACTTTAGGAATGTTGACACTTAAAAAACAAAAAACAAAATCTTATCACTATCTCAGTTAATGTAAGAATCTCATACAAGCCAATAAACCTTTATCAACATAAAATAAATATCCGATAATATTTTTGTACACCACAGTATAACAGGAGTGCCACTTTTAATATGTTAGTTAGATATACATGTACACCTACATGAAAGCATACAAGTAAAGAACAGTCTACAAGATGATGCAAGGACAAAGCTAAGGTGTTCAGCACAACAACTGGGCTTAAGGAAAAAAAAAAAGAATTTGTGAAACATGTTTCTTAGGAGTTGACTTTTATTTTCATATATGATCAATAAAGAACACAAAACAAGTTAATTAAATGTTAAGCAGTGTATTAAGGATGAAAAATAAAATTGGGTATCAACTATTCTACACATATAGCATAACATTTTGAGAGATAGTATCAATAAATTTGGTTAAGGTGATGATATTTTAAGTATAGTTCTGCTGTTTTTGTAAAGCAATTGGCACCATTTTCAACTTTGTTTTACTGAAACAATTTCTTTCATATTCTTTGCTTCAACTATGAGCAGGATCAAGATACAAATACAGTACCAGAAATAATTATGAAAATAGTGAGAAAAAATAATATTATAAAAGATGAATAACATGAAAGTGTCATACTTTTATTGTGTGCAAATGAAATCCACCAGACATACACAACAGGTTATGCTGTGATTGACTGATATGCAGTCAAGCAGAAAGTTACACACATGTATAAGGCCTATGAAATTCACAGTCGAAGTAACATTTAACCATTTCATAACTAGTTTAGAATGTCTGTAGTAGCATATAATATCATTTTTATATATTTTCATGCAGATTTTGTTAAGAAAATTAATGTCATTCTTGTAAAACTGACTTAGAATGATTATAAACATGTAATAATTAATTTCCTTTAATAAAGGTTACATGAGCAAATGCTATCCCACAGAAGCTTCAACTAGTTTGACAGAGAATGTGTGTGTACACTTCCTGGGGAAAAACAAGCCCATTTCAAAAGATGACAAAGATAATTATACAAGTGTGGTATTCTTTCCCTTGTACACATTAGTTGGAATAGTTACTGATATTTTTAATCTTAAATTATGTAATATGAGACATTCTTCTTGCTATCTTTGTTCAGTGCAAATTTTCTTCAAAAACCTCTTTACACAAACAGCCATTTGAAATGACAATGAGAAGTTAAAACCAGGCAATTTTGTGTTAAGACATGACATTTCAGTGAATAAAGATTTTGTTTATTTGCTTGGCTTTCCTTTGCTGTTCATGTTAAATATATTTTCTGAATAATTATTCTGGAACCTGTTGTTTTTAAGAAACTTTTACATTACCTGTTAGATATTAGTTAACTTCAATACCAGAGAGCCCCCTTCTCATCTTCAGCCATAGGAGTATTTTTATGATACAAAATAAAGATTTCTCATGTACTTACTGTTAATAGCATGTTCACGTATTTATTGCATGATCTTACAAAAGTTGCAAGTTTTATTTCACAATCAAAATTGTAAAAATAACACTACTCTTAAGATTAGCCATAATTTTGTTCCAGATTTCTTAAGACAGCTTAGCCAATAGCAACTCACAATAAGTATCTACCCACTTAAATCATTTTGATCCTGGATCTATGCTCACTCTCTGGGGTAGGACAACATTAAGGAGTGATAAAGATACTTTTACAAACTTGCACAAATTTGAGTCTCTCTTTTTTTATTTGTAAATCTTGCAGAAGTTATAAATTAGGTCTCACAATCCAAACTGTAAAATGTAAGAATAATCTTAAGTTTACTAATAAACTGTTTCCCAATTCTGGAAATAACTTAACACTTAGCCAATAGCAGTTCAAAAGAAATATTAAATCCCTTGCAGATATGCTTAACAGTCAGTTAAGTGCAAATTTTTGGTAATACCAAGTACAGAACTCAATTTAAATGATAAAAACTATAATTTATATTTTGCTTCTTTTTTTCTCTAACAAAATATTAATCAAATGAATTTTAAAGCATTAAAAATTAACAAAAACATAAGGGAACAAATATGTATAAATACAATGTATAGTTAATAAGCATTTAAAATGAACAGCAATCACAAGAGGTTTGTTTTGTTTTGAATTTCATGCAAAGTTACATGAGGGCTATCTGTGCTAGCTATCCCTAATTTCACAGTGTAAGACTAAAGGGAAGGGAGCTAGTCATCACCATCCACTGCCAACTTAAGTGCCTTAACCATTTGGCCATGCAGGGCCATCATAAAACCTGAATAGTTCTTAGAGTGATGTGTTATTCCTTACTTTGTACGTAAATGTTATTTTAACTACAAAGCTGCCCTATAAATTTTTAAACTGTCTTTTTTCTGTTGAGCTTTGGGTTAAAATAGTTTTAACATTAATGATCAATTAATTTTACTGAAGCATTTTCAACAGTCACAGACAGGAAAATCAGGAGTAGCTGCATCACTTTAATAAAATGCAATGAATTCCAAGTATACAAAACAAAGAAAGTGTTACTGTTACTTTAATTTGTTTCACTGTTTATTTATAAATATCTTAATTATTTTCTCATCTGGCTGATACCTTTGTTCCTGTATATGTCAGATATAAAAGATTATTTAGTGTAAGTAGTATTATTAATTAATCTGTTTTGTGTTTGCTATTCACTGATGTTGAGACTATTAAATGTTGTCTTGACAATCCATTGATAAAGAGACTCCAGATATTTCTAAAAGGCCTAAATGATAGACATATAAATAGTTGCAATCAGACAAGCAGAAGTAGAATACAAGTAAAGGCACAAGTAAGAGAGGTTCAATCAAAGAATGTTAGAAAATATAAAGTTAACCTTTGTAGCAGTGCAGGCCTAGCCTAATGGTTGATATATTAGAGTGAAATTAAAAGTTTGGGAGAGATAAATAGTATAGGGTGTTCTAACCTAACTCAACTCACCTCTTTGGACTTTAACTAAAAGGCAGACAATTATTTGTAAGTACAAAAAATCAAACTATACTCTTCAAAAAAAGAAACGCAAAAGGGATATTTTTGTTATTTTAAAAAGAAATATATGTAATAACGTTACAAGCTCAGAGTATGTAATGTTACACGTGTTAAGGCACTGATTGTCAGACCAAAATAACAATAAAAGTTGTGCACATTGAAAACGGAAGAAAACGTTGGATTTTTCGCCAAAACCCATTCGTGTCCAATAAATTTGTTTAAGAGATCCGCATGTTCTGCAAGTGCAACATGTGCAAAATAAAAGTGATGGGTTCTTGGTTTCCATAGCTCAGTGTTAAGCCACCGACACGCAATACAGTTACGCCAAGACTGACTGAAGTACAACCCAACAACGACATTGGTCGCTTGGAAGCAGGTGAATTTTGATCAGATGTTGCCAGAGCTGTGAATGTCCACCCAAGCACCATCACAAGGCTATGGGATCGTCACCAACAACATGGATCAACTCGTGACTGTCCACGATCTGGCAGACCTCGTGTGACCACACCCGCACAAGATCGCAACATCTGTTTATGTCACCTTCGGGATAGGACCACCATTGCAACGCCTACTGCCTCAACCATACCAGGGCTGTGTAGGATTTCCGATCAGACCGTACGCAACCGTTGAAGAGATTCTTAGGCCTCATGTGCAACCCATCATGGTGAACATCAACGATGTTTTTCAACATGACAACGCCCGTCCTCACACAGCCCGACTCACCTCTGTCTTCTTGAGACATCACAACATCAACGTTCTTCCTTGGCCCTCCAGATCACCAGATTTAAACCCCATCAAACATCTTTGGGACGAGTTGGACCGACGTCTGTGACGGCGACAACCTCAACCGCAGACTTTACCTCAGCTTGCAGCAGCTTTGCAGTCTGAGTGGACAGCCATTCCACAGGATGTGATTCGTCATCTCATCGTTTCCATGGGCAGGAGATGCCAAGCAGTTATTGATGCTCACGGGGGGCATACTCGTTATTGACGTTGAGTGACGTTAAACTTCACCTAGTGAGCATGGACTTTGCCTTTGCAGACTTTGGATGTTCAACAGTGAATATGCAAAGTTTCACACATGTCATACAGAACTACCCGGAATAAACTTGTTAATAAAATGTCTCAAATTTTGCCTTTTGCGTTTCTTCTTTTTGAAGAGTATATTATCAGAAGTTCAGGATACAACTGTGGTTAACTCAGTCAACAGTGTAAGTAAATTATACTTGGATAGAAATGGAGAAAAATAGTTCAGCTTGCCAACTGAATTATGAAGCAATTGAATTGGACTAAGTGGACTTTTGACAAGAAAAAGAAAATTGTATAGTGTTTAAGGTACAACTATGATCCCTATAGTGTAAGAAATATTTGTGCATACACTTAACTGGTTTTGAATATATGTGTTACTTTAAAAACAACTGGAGTGTGCTGTTTGTTTATAATTAAACTTATTACTAACAAGTCACAGACACCTATGGTAGAAAAATCCTTAGCCCAGACACCTATATTATTCAACCTACTTACTAGATACTACTACTTAAAAAAAAAAGAGTGTGACATTTGGTAAGTCACAGTCAGGATTATATAGTGATGAACAAAGATAGGAGAAAGCATGAATGACAGCAAGTATAATTAGGCCTGTATATACACAATTGTGGTAGTTGCAAAAATAGTCTGGAGATAAAAATCATACTATATAACCATGTCAAATCTGTATAAAATGGATAGAAAGAAAAGTGTGTCTCAGGCTGAAAGACAGTAAACTATATGAGTTTGTTAAACAAGAACTACAGAGAGAAAAGAGAAAGAAAGCCTTAAATTAAAAAAGGAGAAAGTAAAAAATGAAAAGACTGGAAATAGAGAGAGAAAGAATAAGAGCACAGATCAAGAAAGAAGAAATTGTGAAAGAGAGGGGGAGAGATTTCAAATAGAGAGAAGAAGAGCACAATTTGAGATTGCAAAGCTTACCCAACCAAAGGAAGAAGGACTGAAGAATGGCAAAATAGACAGGGCCAGCCAACCCAAGCTGTCCATATCTAAAGAACAGAAGGATAACATGGATACTTTCCTGGAAGGATATGACAGATTTTCTCAAAGTCAAAACTGGGACAAATGTGAATGGGCAGTCTGTCTCAGACCAATTCTTACAGGAAAAGGCCTATAAGTGCATGTGTGTGTGTGTTTTCTTATAGCAAAGCCACATCGGGCTATCTGCTGAGCTCACCAAGGGGAATTGAACCCCTAATTTAGGCACTGTAAATCCAGAGACATACTGCTGTACTAGCAGGGTGCACAAGTGCATGCAAGCATGATGTCAAAAGACACCATCGAGTATGACATATTAAAAATGACTTTAATAAAATGATATGAACTTACAGCAGAAAGTTTTTCTGAAAATTTAGAGAAGTATAACCTGAAACTGAAAAAACTGCACTTCAATTTGTGACATGTCTATGGCAATAATTCACCTGACAGACTGGCACAACCAACTGTGAAAATAGTTTTTTAGGGAATGGTAGATCTACTAAAATGAGAACAGTAGAAAAGGAGAGAATAAAAAAAATGTGAAAGAAATGATCAAGCTAGTAGTGCAGTGTATGGAAGCCCATGGAAGAAGTATAAATGGCAAGTCCAAAAATATCCAGTTAAATTCAAAACCAGTGATGGGTGACCAAAAAGAAAGAGTCTACCAAAGGTGACAGGAGGTTAACAAATAGAAGGGAGAAGAGGTGCTTTGTTTGTTATACAATGGAACACACTGCAGATGAGTGCAAGTCTATTACCAGCAAGCAACAGCAGAAATTCCAAGATAAAGAAGCTGGAACCATTGAAAAAGATAGTGGTGGTTAGAAACAACAATACGTGAATGGCACCATAAATGCTACTGCCAGAAGAAACAAAATTAAGAAATCACATCAGACTCACCACAAAAAAGAAGTGCTAATTCTATGATTGAACAGTGTACAATTAAGGATCAGCTGAAGTTTGCAACTGGATCAACAGTGCCAGTGGTACTAAAGTGTGTGACAAACATCAAGAGAATATACCAAATAATAACATGCCAATGAGTGAAGGATATGTAGGAGGAAAGAAAGTGAAGGTTCTACGAGACAATGGGTGCAGTAGTGACAATCACTTGAACATTTGATGACCAGGTGATGGGCAAAGTACATCTACATGTACTAACTGATGGGACAGTCTGGAGGTTTTCCAATGTAAAATACAGATGCTTCATATTGTAAAATAAACCTTAGCCTGTGTGTATAAAGGCACCAATATACAATTTTGTGATTGGAAAAACACATCAGGTAGTAGAAATTTGGAGGAACTAGACAGAAAGAAATTTGATGAAGCATCTGCAGTTACCACCAGAGTTAAAAAAAATAACAACAAACAAGATATCAAGCCATACAAGTGCCAAAAGGCAACATACTAAATGTAAGTTTACTGGAACTGAAAGAAGCACAGAAGAAAGACCCCTTCACTGCAGAAACTTTGGGACAATGTCTGGAACAAAGTTGAGCCCAAAGACAAAGGGGAAAAATACTTATAGAATAGAGAACTGGAAGAAAGTGCAGTAACAGATTTATCAAGTCAGTTATAACAGGAAAGTTAAACAGATCGTACTATCAACAAAATACAGAATACTGAACTCAAATGTTTAAGTTGGCTCATGAATCAATTGTGGGAGGACAACCAGGAAAAGGAAATGGCAAACAGGATCACCAGTAACTTCCATTGGTTGGGAGTCATCAAAGATGAGAGTAGATTATGCAGATCATGTGACACCTGCCAAAGGACACTAAAGGGAAGGTAGCCAAAGTGCCATTAGGTGAAATGCCTTTCATAGAATTCTTTCAGCAACATAACTGTAGACTTGATTGAATCACTAGCATCCATTTCGAACAAGGGCAACTAGTATGCACTGACAGTAGTCAACTATGTAACGTTATCCAGAAGCCATAGCACTGGCAAAGATACAGACAGAGAGAGTAGCAAAAGCTATGCTAGAGGTATTTTGCACAGTAAGCTTTCTGAGAGAAATCCTGAGTGACTGATACAGAAAGCATACAGACTTATCAGTGCTCGGCAACTCTTTATCACCTTGCATAAAGACAGTCAATGGAGTTTAAAAGAACATGCTAAAAAATTGTACCAAGAAAGGCCAAGTTACTGGGACAGCTACTTGCAAGCAGTGTTATTTGCTTATCAAGAAATCCCACAAGAAGTACAGAATTTTCACCCAAGTTTTGCATATAAGAACAGTACGAGGTCCAAGGCAAGTACTAAATGAGGTATGGACAGAAAAAGAAAAGTCAGAAATAAGGAGCACATACAAGTATGTGTCTGACCTCATAAACTGACTGGATGAGGCCTGTCAACACGCTTGACAGTGCTTGTATGCATATCAAAGCAGTCAGAAGCATTTCTATAATACAAAGACCCAGGAATGACATTTCAAGGTTTGACAGGTCTCAATTCTGTTGCTCACAGAGCACAACAATCTCAGTCTCCAGTGGATAGGGCCATTTGAAGTACAGGAAGTACTCAACAGAATAGGCTACATGGTGAATGTGAATGAGAAGCTCAAGATCTACTGTGCCAATCAGTTGAAAAAGATATTTTGGAAGAGAAAAATGCCTAACTGGTATGACTACTGAAACAAAGATGGATGTCATGGGCATGACCATCACAGATGCATAACCAGAAAATAGTGACTTTATCTTAGAAAACAAGGACTTACTAGACCTAAGACCACTAGGTGGAAATGAGACATACAAACATGTCAACATAAGTGAAGAACTGAATAACGAGCAGAAAAAGGAGCTATGAGACCTATTGTAACATTAAGCAGATATCTTCACAGATAGATCAAGAAAGACAGACCTTGTGCAACACAAGATAAAGAAAACAACCAGGCATCCACTCAAAGTGAAGCCCTATCAGATGCCTTATGCAAAATGAGATCTAATAAAGCAGGAAGTTGGGGCAATTTTGGAAGCTAGAATCATCAATCTTTCAAATTAATTTAACTGTTCATCAGTTGTATTTGTGATGAAGAGGAATGGATCAAACTGCTCCTGCATAGATTTCCAGAAGCTGAATCTTGTGACAAAATTTGAATCTATGGACAACCCAGAGACTATCATGGCAAAACTAGATGGGGACAAATCTGCCCTCTAAAGAGAAGACAAAATTTTAGACACTAGATCAATGTTACTAATTTAAGGGAGATGATAGTTGGGTTAGTCAACTCAGTGGCAATGTTCAACCTCATGATTAGTTGAATGTTGTGCAATACCACCTACTTCCAGTTGTATGTGGATGACATTTTGACAAACACACTGCAATATGGGAAGACCACTTGAAAAAAACAAAGACAGCTGTTCCAGCAAGTGAGAGCAGCATCAGACCATCCAAATGCTACAAGATATTTTTGTGCTGGAGTTTGCTGGACACAAGGAGAGGGACCAGCAGATAACCATGGAAAAAAGGAAAGTAATCCATATAAAAGATACATCAGCTCCAACAACCAAGCAGCAAGTAAGATCCTTCCTGGGGTTATCAGGATACTACAGGAAATTCATCCCAAATTATGCTGAAATTACCACACCATTGACTGACCTTATTAGGAGATGCTTGCCAAACAAGGTGAAGTGGGAACAACAACACCAATTGACATTTCAGAAATTAAAAAAAAAAAAAACATATTGAGAAGTTTGCCAGTTCTTAGAATGGTACACTTCAAAAACCATTCTTTGTCCAGGCTGATACTTCAGCAATTGGAATTGGGGCAGTACTCTTACAGGAACATGAAAACAAACTGTTTCTAGGAATGGATATAAGTAATCAGCTCTCAAAAAATGAGAACTATTACTCTATGGTTGAACAAAAGTGTCTGGCCATCATATTTGCCATTTGAAAGTTCCAGAATTCATCATCCAGACAGGCCATCAAACACTTGCATATACTCAGAGGTGCAAGATCAACATGATCCAAACTGAAGCCACCAAAGGGACTTCAAAATTATGGTGCAGACTGTATGAATATACTTTGGAGGTGAGCTGAACAGTCTTTGTATATAATGAAAAACAAAAAGTAAATATTTTTCTTGAAAATGGCTTATTTCAATTATAAATGACTGTTTAGTGTAAGTAGTAGTAGTATTTATTTATTTTGTGTTTGTAATTCATTGATGTTCAAGCTATCGTACACTGTATTTTCAGTCCACTGGTGTCAAAATTATGGAAATTTCTAGAAGGCCCAAGTGACAGACATATAAATAGCTATAACCAGATGAGTAAAAGTAGAGTACAAGTACAGTCACAAGAAAGAAAAGTTCAATCACAGAAAAGTTAAAAAATGTAAAGTTAACCATCATAAGAATGAAAGGCCTAATAATTGATACATTAGAGAGAAATTAACAGTTTGAAAGAGATAAGAAGAATTACTTGTTTCATCAAAGGGTGTCTTAAACTAACTAAACCCAGCTGGGTAGGCTTAATAAAAAAAGGCAGATGATTATTGTAAGTTCAGTATACAACTACAATAACTCTTGGATACTACTGTGATAAAAATGGAAAAAAATTAGTTGGCCTTAATAGACTTTTGTCAAGAAGAAAACTGTATGGTGTTAAAGATACAACTATGATCTCCATAGCATAAAGCACTTTTGTACATACATTTAACTTTTGAATATATTATTTTAAAAACAAATGGAGTGGGTTTTATTTGTTTATCATCAAATTTATTGCCAACAAATCACAGACACCTACTGTAAAAGAATACTTAGCCCAATTCACCCATATATTTACATTACTATATTAATGAATCAAAAATACTTCAAATAAAAAGTGACTAATAATGACATTCTTTTTTGGACTTTTTAAAAATAACTGATGGCCAATTTATTTTGTAATTAAACTGCTAGTGTTACTCTTCTGCTGTGCTCTATATTTATTACCATGTTCATTAGATATGTTTAATTAATGACTAACTTAATGTTAAAAAATACTAATTGCTAACTGACTATAATTGACTGTTCAATAAATATTTATGTAACTCAAGTCAGCTGCAGTTCTTTTAAATAGAAACAACAGGGTCTTGCAATGTAAATTCATTGTATGTAGCTATATGAGTATTGTTTATAACTTCACACGTGTATCTAAACATTGTGCCAATTTCTTACTCAGACATAAAATCATGATAACTATTTTATACAACATATTTTTAAGCTAAATGTGAATATTTTATTTCATTCATGTAGATCAGTTGTGAAATAAAATGGTTTACAATCAAATACAAAATAATAGTTACAGCAACAATCATGGAAGTGATGTGAAACAGATAATACTGTCAGTGTTTAAATGGATAGCTAAAGAACATTTTGTTTGTTTCTTAATGAGTTTCAGGCAATGAGTGGATTCATGAAATGAAAACATAATATCTTATACCAAGTCTAGATGATTCTGTATTTGACACTTTGGATGAGAATCAACTTGATGAGTGGGTTACAACTGTCAATGATTTATGTGTAGATTCAACCCAGTGGATAACAGAGTAATCTAGAGGGCTACGTTCAAACAATGAAAGCAAGTACCCTATAAAAATTTGACTGTTTATGTACACAGTTTAGGTTGATAACTTGGTCAGGTTACCCAAACGTTTCCCATAATGAGCTACTCATCAGTACTGTTTATAGTGGAACTATGAAGCAAATATGGATCTGCCATTTATCTCTTAAAAAAGCAATTTCAACTATGATGTTGCTTTACGTGGTTCACATGGAACTGTAGACTATAGCAGGGTCATTCCATGTCAAATCATCCAGGGGGCTGCAGGTGACCCCCACAAAATGCCTTGAAAAAATTCATGTGCTCATCTACCCATATAATGAAAAATTGCCAAAGATTAGATCAATATCTCTAATAGTTTCTGATTTACAGCCCTGTAAAATTTAATTAATTTTTTTTTATTTTTGGCGAATTCATTTTCGGACAACTTTGGCTGCTTAAAGCTGCAAGAGTAATGGTGGTAGAAGGCTGAAATTTGCTACACTGACTGAATTAATCTCAAAGAATTCAAAAATGGTCTCAAACCAACTTTATTTCTCTTAGGATTTGCACAGTGAGGCAGTAAAATCACCTGAAAAACCAAAATCGTAAAAAACACTGGTTTATGTAATAAGCCATAGCTCTAAGACTAAATACGATGTAAAGCTGAATTTTTTTTTCTAATTTCCTATAACATGTCAGTTGATAAATTAGCAATTGTTGTAATTAAAAGTCTGTTAGATCTCCTGTAAAAAATTTAGCTGCATGCAACTTTTTGTGATTTAGCTAAAAATAGCCCTACTTCAGGCCACAGTTTGACCATGTCACCAGTTATTCAGCTTTTTCAGATTTTTACCATATATTCTGACATCTATGAATATGACCTACAAAGAAAAATCAGGATGGTGTTCAACCTACTTTTTGAGTTATAATTTTGTAAAGTATCCTCTGATCATATGAAAAAAAAATTCAGTTCAGGTGTGTTACTATATGCAAATATATCCATACAATTTTGAAAAATACCTGTCAGAATTTTATGAATCCCACAGAAATATTCTAACCAGCCTTTCACAGCATTAAATAATGAAGTTGTAAGAAATAAGATTGGTTGGTTTGTTGATTTTGTGTTTTATGGCACAAAGCCGCTAGGCTACCTGCACCAAACATCCAGTAAAAAGGTAATTGTAGTAAAATTCATAAAAGGAAATGAAGGTAAAACAAAAGTGGCATAAAACCAATGTTGACATCCAGTCTACAATGTTAAGAGAGAAACTACAGAAAGAGAAGTTATAAAGGACATTCTGTAGTATAATGGTAATTATCATAACCAACCAGAAAGACTAACAGGTAAGTACAGGAACCACCGTCAGACACCTGAAGATGGCCTTTCCAGTCCTGGTTCTGGGTTATGTGTCATTACAGCCATTATCAAAGGGTAAAGTAATAAAAGTGTTAAAAGACATGCAGCAAAATTGTAATAATAACTTGCCAGGATGACTAACGGGTAGTTCAAACGGATAGTTTTAACAGCAGCATCAGTCACCTGAAGTTGGCCTTTCAAGTCCTGGTGTCGAGTTATTTGAAGTTACGGCCATTTTCTAATTTAAAATCGAACTAGAGAGATTCTGACTCTTAAAAGGGAAGCACAATAAAAAAGGTTTAATGAAGAAATATAAAACACTTAAATGACATTAAAAATATTAATGGCCAATAAAAAACTAAAAACTTTATCAAGGTGGACAGTGTTACCGTCACCAATAACACTATCTAATTTTAAGGACAAACCTTGAGACAGAACATGAGAGTCGTAACAATGGCAAGAAAGTAAAATGTGGCTTATAGTGATCTGAGTGTTACACAAACTACACATTGGCGCATCAGTTTCAGATAAAAGAAAACGATGAGTTAAAAAACTGTGACCAATGCATAGTCTACTTGGAACAACTTCCTCCTTCTGATCCTTATGGAAGCAAGATGGCCAAAGTCCAATATAGGGTTTTATTTGGAAAAGCTTGTTTTCGTGTTGCTCACTCCAAGTCGACTGCCAGCTGGTACAGAGCAAGCTTTCAATACAGGACCACAGTCCATGTATGGAATAGGCACAGTGGTGATAGTGCCAGAGCAGATAGATTTAGCTGTCGTGTCTGCAAGCTTGTTCCTGCAAATACCAACATGGCCTGGTATCCAGAAAAACTGGATAGAAGTAGATGTTAATGAGAAATGGGCCAGTCAGTTTTGAATATCAGTGAGAACAGAGTGTGAACCAACATGAACCAATTCCAGGACCAGTAGAGAACAAAGCGAGTCAGTATAAACAGTGCAGTTGGAGTACTGCTTAGCTTCAATATGATCCAGGTCAAGAGAAATGGCATACAGTTCAGCAGTAAACATAGAAACTGCAGAGGGGATTCTGCATGCAACCACCAAACTGCAACAAACCCTGGCAGAGTCCACAGTCACCTGAGTTGGAACCATCTGTATAAATTGGAATGGAAATATTACTCGAAAGATATTCAGTAAATAAAAGACAGTACTTCCAATCGGGAGTATCTGCTTTTCTCAGATGAGTTAAAGATAGATCACATCTGGATTGATAGTGGATACAGCAATGTATCCAAGAACAGACCCAATTCATCCAATTGCGCCAGGACGCAAAGGCCAATAGAAGCAATGGCAGATCATCTGGTCTGAAAAAGCATGGCCCATGGAGAAAGGAAAACACACCCAAGGTGGGATGCTTTGGTAAAAAACAAAGTTTCAAAGAATACGGTAAAGACAATTGCAAACGGCAAAGGTGCAAAGAAGGTTCATAAGATTCTATGTATAAGCTCTGAACTGGGGAGGTGCGGAAAACCCGAATGCAGAGTCGAAGTCCTTGATGATGAAAGGAGTCCAGCATCTTTTAGGGTCTGGCAGAGGCACAGACCATTGATCCATAGCTGAGTTTCAATCAAATAAGAGCACGATATATCTTTAACACAGAACATCGATCCGCTCCCAAACTGTTGGTAGATAGGACACGGAGGATGTTCAGTGCTCTTGTGCATTTGACCCTAGCTGCTTTAAGTATGGTATAAAGGTCAGCTTACGATCAACGATAAGCCCCAAGAACTTGATCTCAGGGACCACAGGCATCGAAACCTCACCGATACGGAGTTCAGGATCAGGGTGGATATCCCATTGGTGGCAAAAGTGCATGCAAATGGTTTAAGAGAGAGAGGAATGAAAGCCGTTCGCCACGGTCCACTTCAGTACACGATCGAGGGCAGCGTGTAGTTGCTGCTCAATATATCTCATGTTCAACGACTGACACGATATGAAAGTCGTCGACATAGAGCCCGTTTGCAGCAGTGAGAGGGAGTTGTTCAGTGATGGCATTAATCTTTATACTGAAAAGTGTAACACTCAAAGCACAGTCCTCAGGGACTCCAAATTCCTGTAGAAAAGAACGGGAAAGTCTCGAACCCACACGAACTTGGAATCTTCTGTCCGTTAAAATTTTTTTAATAAACATGAGTAAATGGCCATGTAACCCATACATATGGTGGTCTTGCAAAATGCCATACCTTCATGTTGTGTCATAAGCCTTCTCAATGTCAAAGAATATTGATACAAGTGTTGTCATTTGAGAAAGGCTTCTCTGATTGACGTTTCAAATTGAATCAGGTGGTCCATGGTGGAATGCTGTCATCGGAACCCACACTGGGTGGACAAGAGGAGGTTGTTTGATTCAAGAAACCAAACAAGACGAGCATTAACCTTCCTCTCTAAGGTCTTACAGAGACAGCTCATCAAAGCAATTGGTTGGTAGTTTGAAGGAATCTTGGGGTCTTTCCCAGGCTTAGAGAAAGTTAAGATAATAGCCTGGCACCAGGCATTAGGAAAAACATTCTCCTGCCAAATTTGGTTAAAAATAATTAGAAGAATATCAAGAGAAGCAGAAGATAGATGGTGCAGCATGTCATGTACATCATCTGGTCCAACAGATGTACTGCCTGACCGATAAAGGGCCAGTTTCAGTTCCACCAGTGTAAAGGGATGATTATAGTCAAAGAGACAGTCAGTTCAAAAGAAAGAGGTGAACGCTCCGCTCGAGTCTTGATGGCCAAGAAGGTGGAGGAACAAGCAGAAGTGCTAGATACCCGGCAAAAGCTTTCACCTAGAGTATCGGCAATGCTCTGGACATCAGCTACCTCTTGGCCATCAGAGAGTAAAATCAAGAGAGAGAGACAGAATTGTAATGTCCACAGACCTTTCAAACCCTGTCCCATATGACCTTGGAGCTGGTGGTAGAAGATATGCTAGTTGTGAACTTGATCCAAGATTCCTTCTGACTTTGACCCACCTAGCATGTGCACGGGCCCGCTGGAAAGCAATGCGGTTTGAAAGTGTGGAATATCTATGGAAAGTATCCCAGGCCCATTTTTGACCCTTCCATGCCATGTGGCAGGCAGGATTCTACTACAGACAAGGATACTGTGGGAAATGTGTCAAGGTTTCAGGAATACATTGAGCAGCTGCTTGTATAATACAGTCAGTTATTGATGCCACACAGTTGTCTATTGATGGCTGACAGACGATGGTAGGATCAAGTTCTGCGAGAGCAGTGAAAGTGGATCAGTCTGCCTGATCCAGCTTCCATTGGTGCACATGGATAGCATGGCATCGACCATGGCCAGTCTCTCTCAAAAGTATAGGAAAATGATCACTGCCTGGTGGATTATTGTCAACCTTCCATGAAAAATGGGAGAATAATGAAGGGGGAGCAAACAGAGAGATCAATAGCAGAAAAGGACTGACTATGTGCATGAAAATAAGTGGAAGAACCAGAATTGAAAAGAGAAAGGTTGTGATCAGAGAGCATATGCTCTACAGAGCGACCCCTCCTATCAATAACAGCACTTCCCCAGAGGGGATGATGTCCATTTAAGTCCCCCAGGATTAGAACGGGAGATGGCAACTGTTCAACGAAAGCATCAAGGTCTGATTGATCATATGTATCTACAGGTGACAGATAGAGAGAACAAATAGTGATGGTATGACCCAAGGAAACACGGATGGCCATGGCCTCCAAGGGTGTGTTGAGTGGCAAAGACAGGGTGGGCACATGCTGATCAACCAACAGTGCCATCCCTCCACGTACTCGTCCATCACACAGCTTGAAAGGTGACTGTGTCGGCAGGTTTCAGAAATGTTTCTTGAAAGGAAAGACATACAGGATGGCAGGAAGCAATCAATGTTTTAATGTCATCCAGATTAGGACATAAACCTTGACAGTTCTATTGTGCCATTTTTAATGACGCATAGGCAAAGTGGCTGGAAAACCCTTCTGTTTATGACCACATCTTTTTTCCTTAGTGTCCTTATTCGGAGGAGGTCTACCGACATCCATGGATGCTGCCCTGGGTCGACTGGGCAGGTCTTTGTTGTTGGAAGGGGATTCCAGTGACTGAGAACGCGAATGAATGATTGTTTTGCATCTTGGGGCAGGAGAAAAAGATGTATCTGAAGAAATGCCTGTATTTGGAACAAAAGGATGTGGATCTTGGGGTTTGTTGGAATGTATGGGAGGAACAGAAATGGGTGTAGAAGTTGATTCATCAACTTTTTTAACCATAGAGGTTAAAAGGCTTTTCATTTGTTTTGAGAACAATTCTCTTGGAGGTACAGAGAGATTTGTCTGCATTCCCACTGTAGTTGTGGAACAAAGTGCAGCAGTATATGTCCGAGATGAAGTGGTGAACAGCAATTTTCGAGCCTCAGGATAAGTAATGTTATAAATTTTTTTTTAAATGCTGCATCTCTTTTTCTTCTAACCATTTAGGGCAAAAACAAAAGTAGGACAGGTGAGAACCATTGCAGTTCACACAATGTGGGTCTGTGTCACACTCACAGGCATCATGGTCCTTGCCACCACAATGAGCACATCAAGAAACCACGACATGACGTCTTTAAGTCGCCGAACCTCTGACATTGGAAACACTGGAGAGGGTTTGGAATGTATGGCCGTACCCTACAATTTAGATAACCTGCCTTGATGGTGGCAGGTGCACGTGGTGATGTAAATGTCAAAATGAAGACATTGGTCAGCACCATAATTCCCTCTTTGCAAGTGGAGATATGCCTCACTGCAGAAACTCCTTGGGTGGAGAAACCAACGAGAATCTTGGAAATTCTTCAAATTCCTCTCAACAATAACTCCTCGTGATGAATTCAAAGTAGCATGAGGTGTAATCTCAATAGGTATATCCCTATTTGCTTTTGAAATCAACAAGAGTTCACTGTGTTAAGATGTGGATGTTTCCACCAATATGTCACCAGATTGAAGTTTTTTACTGACTTTGGAGAGCTGACACTTCCCTCTAGTCTCTTCTGAATGAAAAAGAGAGACATTTGCCCTAGGTTTGTCTGATAGTAAGTGCACTATAAGAAAATGAGGTACAACAGATGATACAGATGGTGAGGATTGCTGCTCAAAATCTTCAAGACATGGTCATTTATCTATAGACTGTTTTTGTCACTATTTTATTAAGATTTTTAATTGGAATACCCATAATAAAGAAAGGGAAATTTTGGTGTCTACTGACCCTACCCTCGTAAGGCTTCATGGTGGATTGGGTCAGTAGATACTGCAGCAGTGCCAGAGTTTTTTGAGCACTATATCCAAACAACAGCATCAGATATAATGTCCATAACATCCAACACTGGTACTTGGTTGACACTAGCCCGAGTGGACCAGCCAACTGACCCAAGGCCACCCATCTACAGGAATTCAAGGCCAAAGTGGTGTGTTAAGGTTGAACCCCTTAACCACCAGGATCCTCTCCTCCCCTTCAAGGGTTACCAGAGGAGATAAACTGAAAGAACAGAACCTTCCCTGGGAGGTCCCCTCACCACATACAGGAATCTACACCGAGGGGAATCATATAAATTGTGCTGATAATAATATATGGATGCAAAGTTGAGATTTTTGAGGCACTGGACAACTACAAACTTAATATCATGTATCACACATTATACACAAAGTCACCACTTCAGCCATTTAGCACCAGCTTTGTCCTAGGCAATTGTCAACAAACTAGACAAAATTGGAGACTATATTTTAAATTTCTTCTTGACAATGTCATTCACCGAGCATAAACAGTTATTTCACATCTCAGTTCAGATATTCATATTTTACACATGGATATACAGTATTGTGCAAAAGTGTCAGGATAAAGTCAAAAATTAGATTTCAGGCTACTTTCAAAGAACAATGGAAGGTAAATCATAGGTGAAACATCAACATTTTATTAATATCCAAACTTTATGCAGTAAAAACTCAATTAAAGTGTTAGAGTTCATCAAACAACTAATATTTTGTGCATTCTCCTTTTATTTTAATAATTGCAGACTGTCTTTAAGGCATTATTGCAACATATTTAATCAAAGTATCTTTTCGGATTTTACTCCATATATCTCTAATACATTCCCATAAAGTTTATTTGGCATTAACTTTTGATTTGTCAAGGCTGTGTTCTATCAAATCCAAATCTGCTCAATTGGGTTGATATCAGAGCTTTATGATACCAGCAAATTCTTTCTTAGCTAAGTAATTTCTTCAGAGGTTGGACGAGTGCTTAGGGTTATTATCTTCTTGGTAGTAGAATCATTTACCAATAACATGCAAACCACTAGGTATACCACAACAAATCAGTATCTGATGATGCTTGTGCTTGTCCATTATTTCATCTATTCTGCAAATATCTCCTGTTGCCTTTGCAGAAAAACACCTTAAGCTGTCACAATGCCTCTCTCATGCTCCATGGTAGATGCTATGCAATGTGTTAAGTATATTTCACCTTTCTTCTACTGGATGTATAACCTAAACCTTGAGTTAAATATTTCAATTTTGGACACATCCATCTATAACACCCATTTCTAACCATTAATACTCCAGTTTTTGTACTATTTAGCAAATTTCAGTTTCTTTCTTAACAATATTTGAAGATCCAATTAAATGTTTTTTAATCACTACATAATCAAATATTCTACTCTCACCGAGTCTTCCCGATACTGTAGATCTGGACACATGTTTTTGTCATTTGGTACATGGTAATTTATCTCATGCTTGAAATCAGAGGACGTCTTCCTTCTCTCCTGAAGGCTGCATAAACAAGGATACTTAACATTAATATCATTGAGTTTAGGTGTTTTGCTTCTTCCTTTCCTATTTTCAAATTTACCTTCCTCAGTCTCACTATCTAGAGCATATTTGATACCGCATGTGGAGCATTTCAAGTCTGCACCAACTTGTCAGAAAGTCCAACCTGTATCAAGTATAAAGCTTTTATACAAATTTTCTGCTCTACTGACAATTTTTTACACTTTCTAGGCTATGGCATGACAATAAAACTTAATATATCGTGTTAAACACTGTTTTTATCAAGGTTTAATGGTGGAGTGCTATTAAATTGTTTTTTTTTCTAGTACATACTGGTACCACAATTTCAAGGCTAGCATATCCACATATTCTAGCTTCTTTCTATATAGTTAAGACACTGTATGGAGTACCAAGACAGTTACTTCAGACCCGAAGTGTGATCCGTGTGTTCATTCATACCCTTGGTACAAGTACATGGGAATTCTAAAGAAAGATAAGTATTCTCACCTTGGCTCATTCAGTTGTCAACATGGATCAGTGAAGCATTACTACAATGTAAAGGTTTACATTTTGTAATGGCATGGAAGAATTAGCCCTATAAAATGGAAAGAATGACATTATATCCTCTTGTCCTAACACTTTTACACAGTTCTGTACAACAAAAATTATCAAGCCAGTTTTCTCTTGCAATAGACAAACTTTACTTCTGCAGCAAAAAACCATCCAGTTTTAAAAAAATTGGCAAAAAACTATGAACTGTGCATATGAACTTAAAAATAGAATGTGGTATTCTGCCCAAATATCCAAGTGGTGTTCTACGGTGCAATAGAGACACAGTTCATTGTATTGTTACCTTCTACTGCAAATATAGAACCTACACATAAAACCCTAGTTACAGAAAGCAGGCTGTTCCAACAGCACTAGTCTATAGCTACAAGACTGAACTTTGACACTGTGAAACAGGTAGAAAAGACAAAATCAAGAGAGGGTGCTAGTGTCACAACTACTGTACCATATCCAAAATTTGATAAACTTTTCTACACCTTCGAGGATGATACAAAATCAGTTTTTTTCCATGACCTTATGGTGTATACCCAAACAAATCAGTATCTGATGGTGCTTGTGCTTGTCCATTACTTCATCTATTCTGCAAATATCTCCTGTTGCCTTTACTTTAAACTATCTACAAACTGGCTACAAGGTAGCCAGTGTAGGTTACATAACTTCTCACTTGGCAGCCCATGGAGGGGTTTACAGTACAGTACCAGCAATCAATCATGCATTTCTTCACTTGCAAGTAGTAATGTTCAGTGTGTATGTGCAACATAGTACAAAAGCTATAACAAGATTAAAATAAGAATATTATTCTGAGGGGATCTTCCCTAAAACTTTTCACAAGATCACTAAAACTATTGACTTTTGTTTATAAAAATAAATATTATTTCATAACGTTGGTTACAAATCAGAAAACCACTAAACAGTAACTAGGAGAATTAATATTAGGTAAAGCTTAACATTATTCATCTATACACAGTTTGGGGACTGAGTGTGCAATTTCAAATAAATACCATGAATATAAATTTATTATTGTTTCCTACACAATAATATTTCAGTGTAACGACAGCAAAATATTAATTTGAATCATTAAAATGCTGGTTTGATGCATCTGTATTATTCTTACTATTATTGTGTTTACTTATCATTGCACATCATGAAGGCTACATTGTGGCTGTAGTCAGTTTATCAATATTTGAGTAAAAGGTGTTTTTATCAAATTAATTATTATTTATGAAATAAAGTACAAAGCAGAAGAAAATATCCATATGAATGTTGTGTTTTTCTCACCTTAAATAAAATGACTTAAACATGTAAGTTTAAATTCTAATTTATTGATTTTATTATTTATTCAAATTTGGTTAATACACTTAAATTTGCAATTTCCTATGATTTTGATGGTCACTGGTTTGACTACTGTTATCATTAAATAAGCTTGCTCTTTCAGCCATGAAACAGTTATATTTGCTTATTTTTTAGTTGCAGCAAAGCTACTTAGGCTATTTGCCATTGTCTCGAACATTGAATTGCCAACCAGCTGGAAGGTAGTCAGCCTCCAACTCTTGGGCTACTCTTTCACTAATGAAAAGGATGGACCACTACATTACAGAACCTACTGGCCAACATGGTCCAGTGGTTGCCTTCTGAATTAAGGGTCAAGGATTTGACACTATAACCCTAAACATATTCTCCCTTTCAGCCACTGAAGCATTATAAGATGAAAATCAATACCACAATAAGTTGGTAAAAAAAAAAGTGTAGCCAAAGAGTTAGAAGTGGGTGGGTACTTATCCAACACAAAGATCTTGAGTTACAAGATAAAGAGCCCACAATTAAGTAACTTGTATGACAATAATACAATAATTCAGCTAGATCAGCTTAGTTAAAAATTTCTAATCAATTCCAATGGTAATATCCATGAAATCATTCACAAACACACTAACAAACTCTGATCTAACGCCTATTTCCACTTTGCAAGACAAAGAGCACTAAAACCCAGGATACTAAAGAGGTACAGTGCATTAACATAAAGTTGGAGACATCCATCAGTACTTCAAGGAGGTACACAAAGTCCTCTATCTTAGTGCAGTCTTCCTGAAGCTCTGCTTGCCTGGCAATTTGAATCTGAAGAATGTCAGCCCAGGGTTCAGCAACTACGGCAGAATTCTAGATATCCAATAGACCAATAGTCAGAACACTGAAAAGATCAAGCCATGAAGTAAAAAGAGGCCTTATTACTTTTGCACTGTGCAGGGAACAAACTGTTCAAATTTACAACACACTGAAACTTGTGTCTAATTTTGTCCTGTATACCAGAATATGATGACCAGTTTTTGTTTGATATTTTAGTTACAATTTTAAATTTGTAATATGTTTTATTTTGTATTATGTGATGAGCAAGCTATGTCTATGATTTTATTTTGATCTAAATCTGAACTTTTTAGTGATCTTTATTTTCTGTTCTGACTAGGTTCATGTATTATAATTTCAATAAATTTAAATTGAAGTTTTCTATACAATTATTGTACTTCACTTTAATTGGGTTTTTTTATTTCAATCACTTTTTTTACTGATTTCATTTGTATTTATTTTTAAATCATGATTTTTATTTTATCATTATGAGCTGCTTTTGTTCACTGCATTTCACTTATTTACATTTTACTTTGAATTAACTAACTACTACAGTTTTTGTGTAATTCTCTGTTTCCTCACATTGTAATCTGTAGGCATCTTGATGTCTTACATGCAACTCACCTGACAAAGATGGTTACTACATATTGCAATCTATACTTATCTTGTCAACGTGGACAGTGTTAAATTTTCAAGTTTGGGTTTCAAAAGAACATGAGATAACTGTTAATTTTACCCTAGTATAGAATTTTTTGTAGTGCAGGGCTCAAAATGAATTATAAGCAAATTGTGGTTAGTGTTGCAGTTCTGCCAGTGAAACTTAGAAGGCACTAGAAAAAATTGTGCTCAGCTGGTGCTTATAGAGTTAAACTCTAAAATAAGTGCAAATACAATTCACGAATCCAAATACCAACTCTATTTATTTACTGCCTTAGAAGAAAAATATATAGAGTGTGACAAATTTGCCTTGGTCTATTTTGGTTTGATTGAATAATCTCAGTTCAGTTAATTTCATAAAATAAAGATTTCACATACACACAATACTAAAGAAATGAAGGAGTGAAAATTCATATATAAATATATAATGATTATAATAGTACAGTTGTTGTTTATTCAGTCCAAAAGCCTCAAATACTCTACACAGGTTGAAACATCGTACTTATCTGGAGCACAGCAATATTACATCATTTTATCTATTAATCTACAGACAACTTGGGTTACATTTATGAAACATATTTTCATCAACTTCAAATATATGTATTCATTCATTAAGCAGTACATAAAATAACCTTTTCATCTATAACTAATATGATATTCTCCACATGCTATAACAGCAATCTGATACCACATTACCTCAAACAGCTCAATCCCTATGGTACACAAAGAATTTACCCTCTAGGTCAAGTAAATGAGAAAACTTGTTAAAAACACAATACAAGCCTAATATCAAGTCTAAGAAAATAGAGGATGATGTATCTCGGTAAAAGTGTCCTAATAAATCATTTGAAATTTCCTGTTTCACAACTCTACTCACCATTTCCACATACACTGATGTGCCCTCTCACAGTAATGATGTTAAATATATATTACACCTTTAAACAGATAGTGCATATTTCTCCCAACTATAATGTTACACTTGATTTTAATATAGTTTTTTTTTCCTCTACTATAATTATTACAAGTTGCACATTGTATTCCATTCATACACCTCACATAAAATTTATATATTATTAAATTAGTAACACCACCAGTACAGGGGTACCATATATGCTAAAAATGTTGAGTAATAAAAATAAAATTCAGTTATTCCATAATGCGTAGGCTAGGTGACATCTTACACTTCATAACATAAAATATGAGGGACTAAAAGAGGCTCTGGCCCATCGTGCTGTCTCATCTGTTTCATCAAATATCCATTTGTATGTCTTGCTCTGATGTCCTAAATAATCCCCAAGCCAATTTGCAGACAATTTCTACCTTTGCAAATCTTAAGTCAAAACTATGTTTCCTAGTCCTATTACCATTAAACACAAAAATGATGATGCATTAATCTTAAATCCTTTAATAATTTTAAACACCTCAATGATACCCCTCCTTACTCCTCTTTTTTCAAAGGCATACAACTTCAGAGACTTTCACTGTCCTCATATGAAATCCTTTCCACTCCAGGTATAATCCTAGTATCCATTCTCTAAACCATTTTCAACAATTAAATGTCCTTCTTAAGATAAAGAGCCCAAGATAAACACATACTCCATAGATGACCTATGCAATGATATGATAACCTCTGTAAATCTGTATTCACTATTTCTGTAAAGGCAACCAAAATCCTATTTATTCTACCACTAGGAATGACACATTGCATGGATAGCGTAGGAAACTAATCAACAAGAATACCAAGATCCTTATCTGCCCAACACTATTAGGCTTATTCAAAATCAAATTATGATTTTGTACCTTGCATTTATTATAATAACTCACCCAACTCACCAAATCCTTCTGTGAATCAGGACATCTTCTCACAACCAGCAACATCCAAGACCTGAATGTTCTCATCAAATGCAAGATATTTATTGATCATTCCTTTGTTTATATTATAAATATAACTAAAGAGGAGCAAAAGTCTCAACACAGAGCCTTGAGACATCATGCTTGCAACATTAATCCAGTTTCACTGAATCCCATTTATAACATCTCTCTGCTTTCTTCCTCCAGCTTTGTTTATATCATTGAGCAAACTTAACTCCCACACCCTTAGAAATCAATTTCACAACAAGCCTTTTATGCAGCATCTTACCCAATGCTTTCTGAAAATTCATATATGTCCAATCCACACTTTACACTCATAAACATGAGCAGTAATCTTTTGAAAGAATGTCAAAGGATTGGTAACACATGATTTTCCCCTAGTGAAACCATGCTGGCTATCCAACAAAATTGTAGATTTTGTTAAATGTCTTTGCAAAAAAATGTTTATCATAATTTTGTAAACCTTTTGCACTAATGTAAAAACTAATGTGCTTATAATTATACAGATAATTTTTGTCACCTCTCTTAAAAAAGTATATAAAAAGAAGACTGAGTAATAGTAACCATCTTTTCCTCTTTTAACCCCTGCCCACTACTCAAAGACTTTCAAAAAATGCTAGCACAAAGCTTGAATATCCACTCCTTAACCTCTTTCAAAGCTGGTTCATTCTTTAAACTCCCAAATAATTTTTGAACAAGCTCAGAAGGCAATCATCTTCTTCATCAATCATGGTTCCTTCTAACAACTTCCCAAAATCAGAAATACTACTTAAATACTCATTAGTAAAAAGTGAACAAGTAGGAGGATTTAGTAATCCATCCATCTCACACACATCAGACATTAACATCTCTCAAAGCCCTGGCTCAATCCTAACATTCTACTTATCCTTATTGTATTTAAAGAATATCTTTACATGTTCTATTTTTAAAAGCCTAATGTCCTGTTTGGTTAACTCTGGATCTTCTACAGTGCTCAAAGTCTTCCATCATATAAGTCAACTTATACCTTATGACAATCTAGTTCTGTCACACAGTGACAATATAGTCTAAAATAGCCTTGACTAGTTCAATAAAGACACAAGTAATTTTGGGAGCTGTTTATTAACACAAAGATGGGTTATGCATGATATTTCACAAATACTCAGTAAGTGTCATTAGCCTAAATAGCAAATCAAGTCAGGTTCTAGTAGATTGCCACTAACGAAAATAAAACAAAAAAACTACCAAGAATAAATGACTCTTAATTTGCCTCTGAATTATTTTTATATCACAGATCAGCTATGTGTCACATTTACAATATTTAATACAACACTTGGTCACATGTAGATGAATAATAAATATCTTGTAAAACATTACGTTAGTGTTCAATTATATACAGTAGGTTAAGCTTAGACACAATAACTGCATAAACTATACATTACATGCATATAATAAATGTACCAATAGTTGACTGAATCTAAAGGAAGAAATAGTGCTAACTTCATTCCTTGTAACATCTTAAATTTCTTCTGTTTTTTTTTTTTTATCCATAATACCTTTGGTGAATTACATCTCTTTTTATAAATGCATGTCTATTTTGAATGAAATCTGTAATGCAAATCTTATTATTCCCTACCTTTTTTATGCAGTAAAACATCAAATCTGACAGAGTAATCATTGCTTACACCCAGTAATTTGCCATATCTACCTTTTCAAACGTTCTCATATTAGATGTCAATGATAAATTGAGAGTGTCATCTTCTGTAGTAAGTTCTATGGCTAATCAATAAAGAAAACCATCCTAACAGGTTTCTAAAAACACAATTTTCTCAGTCTGACCCAAAAATATACCAATCTATATGTCTGAAATTAAAATTCCCATAATCAAAACCTTATTAATATCCATAATCTCAATCTTATTGTGAGGTTTCTAATTAATTGTCTCAAAACTGTCTACATCTGACGAAGTCTCAGTTGTTCCCACAATATCAAAATTTTTCATTCCAATGAGTACTTTAGGGTCATCTATTTTACTTCCAATGCTTCCACAGTATAACAACAACACAATCTACCCTACCCTTAAAACTATTTCTGATTTTTGTTCCAACATTACACTTTTCATTATATCTAATATATTCTGGATTTACTTGCTTTTTAAGAGGGATCCACTTAATTAACAAATACTACAAGTTCTGAAACAATCTGTGACATACATATCTATACAATATTTCATCTCTAACAGTGAGATATGATCATGTATAACATTTAAATGTAAACCATCAATTTCCAAAAACTTCCTTTTTCTATCAAACTTATCTCACAAGTCAAACCAAACAACTTGATAGTCTTTACACAACAGCCTTTATTATTCAGCAATTAAAAAAACCTTTATCAGTTCCCTGTACTTATCAATTAACTTCTCTACCCTTACATTCACTACATCATTAGCCCTATATGCAAAACATTTCATCACTGTTAGCACAGTTACTATCCTGCTTTTCTGTCAGTTGTCTGACCTTAATAGCATAATATTCATTTTTAACCTATAGACTTCATAAAGGAATTACCTACAACTTTACTATAGCCTCTTTTTAAACTTGGTACTGTCATCTCTTCCTGTCCAAACTCTTTTCTTTCTCTGTTTCAACACCATCTTCTTCATTAGCTAAGGTAGAAATGTGTTAGTGTTAATTAATTCTTGTTCCATAGCTAAAAAATTTAAACGCATTATTATCAAATCTTCTTGCCACATTACCATTTTTATCTTACTAAAATTCTTGCTCATTTATTGAAACATTTTTGTGTAAAAGCTACTGTTCCTCTCCAAGCCCTGGTGTTATTCCCACAATTTGCACTTTTCTTTCTCACACTCAGAAACTATAATTAATTAATATGGCCTCTACATTTTCCTCTAACCTGAAAACATTGCACATTCTTGCTAGCTAATTTCACTAAAAGAGTGGGTTAACCTAGAATTAACCACCTTTATAAATAATATTCCTGTACATATAAACCACAACTTGTTTGTTTTCCAAAGGGCAACAATTAACACACACTGTCTGATAGCTTAAAAAAATTGATTGATCAAACTACTATGACCTTTTTTCTTTTCTATAACATTATCAAGCTACTTTGCACCAAGGTGGAAATTTTACAATTTCAATTAAAATAGCCCACATGCATTACTTTTTTTAGTATAAGTAAAAGATATCTTAAACCTATTTACCCAGTTTTCCAACTGATCCAAATCCCTCTATAAAACAGCAACCTTCTCACAGTTAACTATACCAAAAGCTTTAATATCATCATTGAAGTTGACTATTTATGTAAACCATTCTCTTATCATTATCAATAACATTAATGTATATTAAAATGATCAAGGGTCCCATTACAAATCTTGAGGTACCTCACTTGTAACTCACCTCCAGTTTGAATGAACTCCATTTATTATAATCCTTCCCTCTTTCTTCTCACTCACGAAGATAATTTTATTTACTACTCAAGTACCTAATTAATCTTATATATGACAATTTGTCAAAAGTATTTCAGAAATAATTAACCACAAAATAAAACTAGTAGTAGTCGTACTTAAGTTTTTTAGTTATAAGTGCGGAACTGGTGTATTTCATCAAAATAAAATGTAGTTTAAATAAAAAGGATAGTCTCCTTTAGGTATGTCTGTAATTATAATATAAATTACACAATACATGCATCACAGAGAATCATTTGATCCTTTAACATTCAAGGCTATCCATGAAAATCACTGCCAATGTCACCAACCCGTAAAAAAAAGAAAAGAAAATATTCACAGATTCATGAAATGTAAATGTCACCTACAATATGGTTGTCCAACTAAGCAACCAATTATTCTTTGTAAAAACAAACTGTTATCCCAATTGCAAACAGCCTGATCAAAATAAACTTTGTATCATCAGCAAATTTAACCATTTTTCCGACAATACTTCTATTAAAATGAATGTAGTATATTTGAACTTTATGGAAGCTTCATTTTGACAATATCTCACAATACCTAACGTTCAACGTAAAAGTACCAGTAAGCTGAAGTTAGTTAAACATTCCTGCCTTCTTTCCAAACCATTATAGCTATGAAAAGCAAAAAACCGAAATTAAACCTAGGAGAAAAATATGTACTTTCTACTGTATTTTTAAATTAAATCAAATAACATTGTATGGATTTGTTTGTTCGTTTAAAATTAAGCACAAAGTTACACAATGGCCAATCTGTGCTCTGCCCATCACAAGTATCGAAATCTCGTGTCTCGCGGTCTGAGTTCGCAGACATGCTGCTGTGCTACTGAACTGAGGCCATGGATCTGTTACACAAGATATCTCACTAGTGGCATCAAAGCTATTAGTTATAACATGCTGTGGAAAGTAAAATTTCCAGAAAATTGCTTGCACTTTCGAAGGCATTTTGAAACGCAAGCATGTCATTTTAACTGCTTTTTCTATTTATCTGTTAAAAAAAAAGTTTGTTTATCTTCCATCCTGTAATAACAGCAATAAGTGATCCACAGAACCTTTGAGATTGCCTTGTTCTGTTTAGTTTATTTCTTCGTTATCTGTAGTAGGTAATGTCTATTATGTACGTTTCTTTTCATTCTTGATAGTATCAGGTCATCCCAGAAGTAATGTCGTTTTCAGGATAAGATAAGTTTAAATGCATATTTCTTTGTTAAATGAAGTTAGTCTCAAAGTCATTTAACACTCCTACGAAAAGTGGGGCCTAATAGGCCCCAGAGCAACTTGAAAGGTTATTAATATTAGGCTAATAATTTTGTATTTAAATGAAATTGCCATTTAAATCCATTAATGAATGGATTAACGAGATTCCCACTGTCCCTATCTACTATCTAGCGAAACCACTGCCAGGGGAACGGGCTTGGAGAAATCAGGACTAGAAACGTCTTTTCGTAGGAGTGTTAAGTTATATGAGATGACTTGATAGCATTAATTGTAAGCCAGTCAGTTTCTTTAATATTTTTATTTATTTTAGAAGCTCCAATTATCATGAAGGTGTCAGAGGAGCAAATAAGGCATATGATATTTTATGAGTCCAGAAAAAGAAAAAGTGCTACCGAAGCTACGCTTAGCATTCAAGAGGTGTACGTCAATGACATCCTAAATATGAGGAAGTGTCAAAGATGGTTGAATAAGTTCAGAAGTGTTGACTGCAATTTGACAGATGTAGCTGGCACTGGGCGCCGTGTTGAATTTGATAATGACCTGCTTCTAGCTGTAACTGTTAAAGAATTAACCCAGAAACTCAATTCATCTCCTTCCACTGTCCTTCGACATTTGCAACAACTTGGTAGAGTTTCAAAGTTGGGAAAATGAGTACCACATGAGTTGTCAGTTGATAATTTGAGAGAACGAGTAAACATCTCTTCACTCTCATGATCTTCAAGCTTTGTTTGGAGCACCCTAGTGATGAAGATGAGAAATGGACACTTTATTAAAATGTTAAGTGCCGCCGACAGTGGGTTAATTCAGGAGAGCCAGCTACACTACAGTCAAAAGCGAACCTGCACCTCAGGAAGGCTTCATTTAGTGTTTAGTCGGATAAAAGTGTTGTAATACACTTTGAGTTGTTATAACCAAATCAGACAATCACTGCTGAGAGATACTGTAAGCAACTGGCTCGACTGAACACTTCATTAAAAAAAAAAAACCTGTTTTGATAAATCGGAAAGAAGTTGTTTTCCGTCTTGACAATGCACGTCCTCACACCGCTAGGATCACTTCCAGAAAAATGGAAGCGCTTGCCTGGGAGAAATTTCCCCGTCCTCCTTATTCTCCTGATCTTGCTCCTTGAGATTACTATCTTTTCAGAAGCTTGCAACATCATATGAATGAAAAATACAGTTTACTTCTATGGATGTGTTAAAAATGGCCTTTGTACCTTTTATTGTCACCTGATTTTTATAAGCGTGGTACTGAAAATATTTTGAGACTTGGTAGACTGTTATTGAAAGTGATGTAAAATACATAATTGATTAAAGTTGTTATTTGAGTTCTTTTTACTTCTTTTAAATTTTAGTGTTACAAATTACAATACTTACGGGATGACTTAATAACTAGTTTATTTCAAAGCTCAAAACCAAGCCAATGGCTTGAGATTTAACGCAACCGAAAGAGTTTAGAAAACGCCTTCTTTTCTCCCCCCCACCCACGAAAGGCTTTAGTCTTGTATGAAAGAGATCGAGAGAAGAAATAAAAATAAAATACAATAGTATAAAATAATAATAATAAGTAAATACAAAAATAAAAATAGAAAAATATATAAATAAAATAAAGGGTATAGGTAGAAATATTTAAATGTTTAAAAATGATAATAATTAAATATATATATGTATAATGAACTAAAAATAAAAATAAAAATATATTTAAAGTGAAAAATATATATAAACTTTCTTGGCTTCTGTATAGTACTGATACCTTCTCCGTGAAGCAAGCAAAAAACGAAAAGAACTGAGGACGGCGATCGAGCGCGAAAGGGCTGTGGAGTGTTGTAAAATAAACGGTTGTGAATCTATATATTCTATATTTAAAATTTTGTTTTGGGAGAAAAAACTAGAGCACCCCGACAAAAACGCACTTTCAGTATCCAGGCGCCGAATTATCTTTCTGGATTGTGTCTGAGCTATGCATCTGAAATGAAAGATAGAAAGCAAATATAGTATGGAGATTGGTGGGTGCGCCATGTTTCAGGTGTTTCTGCTAATGTTGAAAATTGTTGTGTTAACGTGTTACCTGTACTAACTGTTTGATAATGTCTTTTTGCAAATTATGAACTTTTTTCTCTTAGACTAGGTAGTGTATCTAGTGAATCTATGTAACTTGGTAAGATGTACCTTGGTAGCCAGAAAGATGTACGGATTACTTGATATTGTAAAGCTTCAAGCTTCTGCATTAATTTATTGGACATATTCCATGTAACCATACAGCCATATAAGGTAAGTAGTCTGATATATGATTTGTAAATATGGAACCAGGCAAGCATCCTTTGTGAATGCCTCCGATTTTCTTAAGGATTATGTTACGTTGATTTGCAGATTCACAAATGTTACCAAAGTGATCTGTCCAGTTTAGTGATCGATTTAAAGTGATGTAGAGAAATTTTTATATATGTAGTGAATATGATATTGGAGCTTAGCAAATGTATTTTTATTTGGATCAGCTTTTTCTTCCTAAAGCATCGGTAGAATGTAATAACTTGTATTTTGCCCAGGTTTAATGCGACTTAGCTTCATAAGACAGAATTGAAATCTTAGTTTTCAATGTTAGAATTAACAATAATTTACAACAATTACTCTATAGTTGGAAATAGTAGGACCAAGTTAGCTAAATTAGTGCAAGCGTTGTTTGTAACTACAGACAAAAAGTTGAGTTCACACTTTATACCTCCAAGTAACTTAGAGAAAGTGTTAAATGAAATTCAAAGAAAAATTACCTCCACACTTCAATTTGTAATTCCTACACATGATGAAGAGATTTACATCTATTATATATGGGCTGATTTACGCCACAGTGAAGGATACGCTAAGAATGTTTACAGAGACACCTTTGAAAGCAACTGACAGAATGTTTAAAATGTATATAATCGTACCCTTAAACCACTTATTGGCTCTAACTGTAGAAAATAACAACCCATACCTTACAGTGTCAAGTGATCAGCGTACTTATATGGAAATGAGAGAAGAATATATGCTAAAGTGTATAGGACCCATTACAGTACGTAACCCTAGTTCAGGAATTTATTTTGTACCCATTATTACTTGTAGTTGTGCAATATTTGCAGGAATTAAAGATAAGATAGTTGAATTATGTAAAAAGAGAATAACTATCCCTTAACCATTTTACTTCTATAAAACAAAGATCCCTGGAACTTGTTTTTTTTTAAATGTAAAAGATGAACTTATCGTATCATAGTATGCCCTAAATCGAATATTAACCAGTTTGATTATCGAACTGAGGTAATTAAATTGAAGAATAGTGGGTATCTCAGGTTAGCTGATCATAAAATAAATATATAAATCAAAATTATTAGGAAAATTAATAAGATTTATGTGAAAGAATGTTCAAGAATTCAGAAATGAAAGGTTTGAGAACCAATGTCTGAAAAACAAGATTAATTAATTACAAGAGAAGTGATGAAATATTACCACAAAACAGTTAATCAATGGCAGATAAAAAGAAAACTGATATTATTACATTAAGACAGTGTTATTCAAGAAAAAGACAACGTGAACAGAAAAATGTTGAGTGACAAATCGAAGTGCGAAGTGTGTATAAAAATAGTGAAGTGCGTTACTGATTATAATGTCTTCAGTCCGTGACGAAATCCGAGTGATTTAAAAACTGGTTGTGACCGATATACTATAATGAGACATAGCTAAAGCTGTGTTAAAGACACCTGAAGTCAAGTAAAATTATTCTATTGCAGGGAAACCAAGACAGCTATAGCGGAAATAGAAGGATTCCAAGTGGAAAATAAGTATTTCCTTAAGGAATTAACTATTCTGGACTGTTCCACCAGTTGGACTGATAATTATTGCTATAAATCTCTAATCCCGAAATAACTATTAAGTCAGGAGATCAAAGACATATAGATTAGTGTACCATCTACCTTCATGGACTGACCTGGGAGGAAAACGAACGCGATTTTCCTCATCTTTTAACTACATGTAAGGACGTGTGTCAAATTTATGATAAAGTGTGTACGAAGGGTTTAGAAAAAGATACTTAATCAGTAAGATAATGAAAGTAACATATATAAATTTGGAGAACTATGGGTGTCCAGCATATAAGAGGATGAGCATTATTAACCCGGTAATGTGTATTTACGATGCGTATCTACATGAGCATTATTTAAAATGGAAAGCGACGACCTTATATGAGTGGATTATTAATAGCAACGAGACAGTATTTCAACATTTCAAACAAAATTTCAAGGAAGTCAGAAAAAGAAAACGTGAAGACATCATTGTTGGTTAAAACTGAACTTAATGTAATAATAATAATAAATAAATAAACATACTAATACTAATTTCTTTCCTATTTTTTTATTATATTTTTTACGGATTTTGCTTTGGTTGTATTATGAAGTAATATTTAGTTAAATGATGTATAACCTAGATGACGTATAACCGACATACTAGGCCCGGCATGGCCAAGCGTGTTAAAGCGTGCGACTCGTAATCTGAGGGTTGTGGATTCGCATCCGCGTCGCACCAAACATGCTCACCCTTTCAGTCGTGGAGACGTTATAATGTGATGGTGAATCCCACTATTCGTTGGTAAAAGAGTTGCCCAAGAGTTGGCGGTGGGTGGTGATGACTAGTTCCTTCCCTCTAGCCTTACACTGCAAAATTAGAGACGGCTAGCGCAGATAGCCCTCGAGTAGCTTTGTGCGAAATTCAAAAAAACAAACAAAACAAACCGACATACTCTTAGTGAAAGAATAGTAAATGATGACCGATGTGTAAATGGAAGGATGGAAACGAAGAGCTATGGGGATGATATATTTATGAAAAATTTAAAAAAAAATTTAGGAGTGAGGCATCGCTAGATATCAGGATACCTCGAATAATCATTTTAATAAGCAGGAAGTAATAAAGTATAAGAAAATATGTTAATAAAGCGATGATGTTTATAGAACAATGACAGCTCCAAGAAACTTGTCGCCGTATGATCAATCGATATCTAGCTTATAAAGAATTGACACTATCAAGGACAACAGAAGAATTATTTAAGACAAAAATTCAGATAAAGCCGTTGATAAACTTTCTCTATGTGTTTAGATTGGAACAAATATACGCTATCAGGGTTAAAAGGTGATATGAAACTTGGATAATGAACCAGGAAGAAACTTTGATAGTGGACCGACGGTACAGTATTGGCTATTGTTTCAAGTGAATGATTAACTAACTAACTTGGAAGTTCGTAAACAGAAAAGAAATTTTGATCGCTTGAAGACGTATATATATACGTGTGTGTAAATATTAAGTGTTGGATAGTTTAAATAAAAAATGTTATTGGAAGTCATAGTCTCGAGTCTCTTTGTTTTAACTGTAAACCCTCAAGCTAGTGACTCCATTCGCCCACTGCATCCTTACTTCAAATAAATATTTCATGTGTCAGTCGACTGCATTAGTCGAAACTCCAACGGCTAAGCCTAAACAACCCACTCGGCCTGTCTGGAAATCAACCTACGACCACGTTACAATAATATGGCGATCAGTTCCGCTGTTCATTTGTAAAAGAATAGCTCAACAGTTAGTGGTGGATGGAGATGACTAGCTGCCTTCCCTCTAATGTTACACTGTTAAATTAGAGACGGCAAAATTCAAAAACAAACAAACAAACAAACAAAAGCAACATAAAGCAATAGAATATGTTTATATATAAGCATTTATAGTATTTCTTATACTTGCAATATTTTCACTCCTTCCTCCTCTTTCTCTCTTCTGGCCATAGTAAGGCTATTAACAGGTTGCTGCTTTGCTATAGCTGACCAGATTTCCACTTACAGCGATATTCCGTACACTCCATAATGTTGAAAACGTGATAATTAATAATTGATTATATTAATAAACCTTCCCTCCTACATTTATGATGGTGTTTGGGTGGTAAAACTTCTACGACCTTCTTCCACTGTAGCAATTCTAAACTCTGGTAAACCGTCGCTTGTGTATAATTTATCTGAAATTAATTATTATATATATACGTTATATAGCTACAAAATTTCTGTCTCATTTTCGTCTTCTCCAGTTTGCATGACTCTTGCTACTCCTTATGGTCAGCCTCATGGATGGCTACTTTATTGTTTTTTTTGTTTTTTGTTTTTTTTAATTTCGCGCAAAGCGACTCGAGGGTTATCTGCGCTAGCCGTCCCTAATTTAGCGGTGTAACACTAGAGAGAAGGCAACTAATCATCACCACCCACCGCCAACTCTTGGGCTACTCTTTTACCAACGAATAGTGGGATTGATCGTCATTTATTATAACGCCCCCACGGCTGGGAGGGCGAGCATGTTTGGTGCGACCGAGATTCGAACCTGCAACCCTTGGATTACGAGTCGAACGCCTTAACACCCTTGGCCATGTCGGGCCCTGGCTACTTTATCTGCAGGTTCTATACAATTAACAATATCGCAGTGTTGGCTATAATTCGACACTTATTATCAGCTGCCACTGGTAATAAAAAGTTGGCTTAGTGCTATCTTTTAAATTAAGACTTAAAGATATCTGTTGTAGAAGATAGCCTAAATGTTTGTGTTACATGGCAGAAATCGATCAATGGTAAAAAACAAGAGTGTTCTTGTCAGCAGTGCATGTCATGTGCGGAAAGGCAGGAGCCTTATTTATACATATGACAGCGACATCAGTACAGTAACAACAATAAGTTAATAATCGCTATGATACATGTGCCATATCTTCCATATAAGAATTAATTTATATTCATGGCCTGCACGCAGCTGTATAGATACGAGGGCTGTTCAAAAAATACGCGGACTGACGTCATAAAACAAAATGTACTTTATTTAGAAGTTACAGTTCAAAGTACTCTCCTCCCCAACGCACACACTTATCCCAACGGTGTTTCCACTTGTTGAAACAGTCCTGGTACGCTTCTTTTGTAATGTCCTCCAGCTCCTTCGTCGCATTTGCCTTAATATCGGGAATCGTCTCAAATCTTCTTCCTTTCAAGGGTGTTTTGAGTTTGGGGAACAAGAAAAAATCGTAAGGAGCAAGGTCAGGTGAGTATGGGGGGTGGGGAAGAACAGTGATCGAGTGTTTGGCCAAAAACTCACGAGTTCTGAGGGCTGAATTTCGCAGCAACGCGGTGCATCTTCAATTTTTCGGTCAAAATCTCGTAACAAGATCCAACTGATATCCCACACTCTTCAGCAAGCTCCCTGACAGTCAGACGTCGATTTGCCCGCACCAGGGTGTTGATTTTGTCGACGTGTGGGTGGTCAGTTGACGTGGAAGGACGTCCAGGACGCTCATCATCTTCAATGGACTGTCGACTATCCTTAAAACGTTCATGTTACTTGAAACATGCCGTACGCTTCATAGCAACATCACCGTAAGCCGTGTTAAGCATAGCAAAAGTTTCAGTCGCAGATTTTCCAAGTTTAACACAAAATTTCACAGCAAGTCGTTGCTCCTTCAGGTCATTCATTCTGAAATCCGCCAAACGAAAAAATCGCACTTCACTTAAAACCGCGTAGCTTATACACAAATGAAGATATCTGCAATCGGGAAATGGCGTCGTAATCAGCTGATCTGTGCGAACCTAGCGAAACCAAGCGGATTCCCCTGGAACCAACTAGAGCCGCGCAATTCAAACAGTCCGCGTATTTTTTGAACAGCCCTCCTATGCATGTAGAATATTATGGAGCTCCATACAAGACACAAATACATAAAAACGATTAGGTGTGAAAGGCTATAGAACCGCTCTTATTTGTTAGATAGTCAAATATACTGATGAACTACCTTACACAACACACAATTATGAGGTTTAATAATATTGCGCAGGTTTTATTACAAAACTCGCAACAATTTGCTGAAGGCTGACAGAACAATACTAAATAATGTTAAAGAATAACAAATGGTCGACCCTATTATCATCCATAAACATGTTTAATGATATATGAATTTTTTGTCTTTATCATACTGATTTAGAAACTGATTTATTTATTATAAAAATACCCAGTTCTTGTGTGAACTGAAAACGTGCGCACATCTTACTGTTTAAATGCGCATGTGTTTACACTGCATTTCGACAGGCGGACATAAATATATTTCAGAAGGTGTTTTATACAGCGACATATTAAAAACTTATAAAGTTCTTTAAAAAAATTTAACGTTAGGTTGTAGAAAAAATTATAAGTTTTTTCTTGATAGTATTAAGTACGGTAAAGTTCAGCCCTAACTAAACTAAAGCAAAGAACATACAAAGTTACTATTTTAATTCACTTTTTTATGGGTTACAGGCCGTATTTAATAAAGAGTGGCCGGCATGGCCAAGTGATTAGGGAGCTCCACTCATAATCCGAGAGTCTCACGTTCGAATTCCCGTTACGCCAAACATGCATGCGGCGGTGACATTATACCATTCTTTGGTAAAAAGAGTAGTTCAAAAGCTGGTGGTGAGATGTGATCATTAGTTGCATTCCCTCTAGTCTTACACTGCTAAATTTGGAACGGCTAATCGTCGTCGAGCTATGCACGAAATTCAAAAATAAACAAACAAACAAAATTAATAAAGCCTTTATTAAAAGCTTAACTAATATCAGGTTGTTACGCACCCTGCATTAGCCATTAAGCAAAATAAGCACGTGCTTAGGGCGCCAAGGAAAGGGGACACCACAGAGTTTTCTCCCTAGCTATCATGCCCTTAACTCAACTTTAGTCGATTTTTGTGTAATTGTCCTTATCTGCCATGTTCGACTTTAATCTGCATTGTTAAAAAACGTTTTATTTTGGCTCTGTGAGTGACTAAAGTTTCAAGAAAGTACTAAACTATGTATCTAAAGTAAGAAGTCATTGATTTGCGAAAGATTACTATAAAGAGCAGAACAAAATGTTGATAAAACTTCAGGTTAAAGATCATCATATGTTATGATGTCTGAACAAGAAGATGAAATATTTTTCTCAATCATTCCTTCTGTTGTGGTTATTTATAAATTATAAGCAGTGGAACTGTTTTGTTTAACTTTTTACTGATTTATTCAGTTACATCTACAGAAAAATAAGAGTATAATACCACAGAAACATAAATCAAACGAAATGGTGACAGAAGTGTACAGAGACGTGGCTAGTTATATATTTTTTCGGCTTCTATTTTTGTACGTTATATTTGGATTATTGCTTCGTGTTTTAGCTTTATTTGCGTTAGTATTGCATTATTCATGTGTGTTTTGTAATATTTTTATAAGTGTGTTTCTCACTGAAGCTTTTCTGAACCTTAATGTTTTTGGCTTCAAAATGCTGCTGTAAAAAAACATCCTTTGTGTGTAAGTACATGTTTTGAAATTTATCATACCAAGAAAAATTTAGAAAGGAATTCCACTGTAACAATGCTCCGTTCATATATTACATGCAACCTATAAGAGTATTTGGGCATGTATGTATTCCCTTGAGATTATGTAATAATATAAACAGATCTGAAGCTGAGATTTTCTTAGGGGATAAATACAAGGGTGAACCCTTGTTTGTATCTCCATTTATATATAGCCAACAAAATTTTGTCAAATATACTATTTTTAAATCCAAAAATGGAGATCACAATTATATTCTTCTTACTTTTTCCTTGATCTTATCCTGACGTCACAATGTCCCGACTCGGCCACCTGGTGATACATTTTATAAGACGAAGGAACAATCCGAGACAAAAACGACAAAGTTGTAGGTGTAATTCAACTATTTTGCAACTATAAATTCAGATCAGTATGTATTCTATTTCATTTCTGAAAAGCTGGGAAAACAGTTGACTGATTAGAGCAGTCTAAAAGCGGTAATTCGACCTTTTAGGTCAAATTGCGTAAACGTCGACAAGTACGACCATATGATTCTTAACGTTGTTTTGTATGCCTTATACACTATACTACAGTACTACTAGTAGTCCAGTACTGTGGCACCGAGGTCATACAAAGATACTGTAAAGAACCGACAAATCAACAAAATCAATTTAGGATTGTCTGAAAAGTTTATTGAGCAAGGTTAGTACTGAGTACTAGGCTTAACGTTAGTGGCCTCAGTTGCAATGTATTTGTGTTAGGCCTGAGTAAATGGGGCCTGGCATGGCCTAGCGCGTTAAGGCGTGCGCTTCGTAATCTGAGGGTCGCGGGTTCGCGCCCGAGTCGCGCCAAACATGCTCGCCCTTCCAGCCGTGGGGGCGTTATAATGTGACGGTCAATCCCACTATTCGTTGGTAAAAGAGTAGCCCAAGAGTTGGCGGTGGGTGGTGATGACTAGTTCCTTCCCTCTAGCCTTACACTGCAAAATTAGAGACGGCTAGCGCAGATAGCCCTCGAGTAGCTTTGTGCGAAATTCCAAAACAAACAAACAAACAAAGCCTGAGTAACAATAACGTTAGGCCTAAATACTTTAACTAGTTTAGTGTAACTACACTGGAAACGCTACTGTAGCCTGGAATAATGAAGTGGGTTATATTCCTAATTTAAGGCCGTCTTTTTTAATTTGACTTCGCATCCAGGCATGCAGATAAAGTTTCAGAAATATGCCTAGTTTGTTGGCTTATCTAAGGTATCCAGGTCAAAACTGAGCTCATACTTGAGGTTACAACTCATTCTTCAGGTATTTGATTAGTATGAAGGTATTGTAGACTAGTCCTAACCCCTGTATTTAGTAGTTCAATGTGCAGGACAGTTTACAATTGATTATAGGTTATGTATGTGTATCAGTACAGAATAATAACTGTGGATATAGGCTACTACAGTATGTGTTGTTGATTACAGATTGTTTTAGAATACTTTTTGGCTTACAATGAAATTGCATGTTACCATTGACATTGCTTCTTGCATACAGCTACCATAGCAACAACCTCAATGTAACTTTTGCAATGACTCAAAACTAATTTTGCTAAAATCGATTGAAGTCAGTCTCGAATGGTTTTCAACCAATCAGAATGCAGTAAATCAATAAAGGTTTTTATGAGTTCATGTTTATGTGCTGATGGACCAAGATTCTGGGATGACTTTCTGATAATCTTTGTCTAAATGTAGACCTAGATTTTAGTTTGACTGTCTTACCAACTTTTTTCTTTATGAATTTCAATGTTTTTCGAATCATTATAATTATAAATGATCGATATTATTTTGTTTTTCTTTATTTTTGTTTCTGTATTTTTCACAATGAAAGATGAAACGTGTTCAATTAAATGGTGCACAAAAGAGAAAACTGGCAAAAAAACAACAACAAAAGGCTTTGGATTTAGTGGCCAAGACTGGAAAGCTAATTTTTTTCACTCAACTTACACAATATGATCTTCCAAATCAAAACCCATCTCTGCCGTCAGAAGTCACTTGTACTGTATCTGACTCTAACAAGATTGAAGATGAACCATGCTCCACATTTTCAAGTACTACTTTGTCCACTTCAAGGTCAGAATATCATGATGACGTTAAGGTATCACAAGCTGGCACAAGTCTCACTTTGCCTGTAAATTCTCCTGATATCTCTAGTGCTAATGTTGATGCAAGTTGCTCTACAAGACAGTCTGAAGTTGAAATAATTGCTGAAAATGAAAATCTACTGGACTGTGATAAAATGCTTCAGTGTTCAAAATATGAAGAAACTTAAGCAAAAGATCCAGGGTTGTGGCTCGATTTCTCTGCTGATGATGTGGCTTATTGGATTGCTTTTGGACCCACTGACTGTCAACACCATAATGGGCCATTTTGAAAATTTTGCAAGACTTTTAATAGTGGCAAACCAACGAGATACTGTTCGCAAACACTTTTCTTTGGGGTAAAAGCCAATAGTGAGCAATACAAGAGAGAGTGGTTATTGTTTACACCATCAACAGGGTCAGTTTCCTGCTTTGTTTGTAAACTTTGTGCCCCCCTAACTTTTCCTCGCGTTTTGTTGAAAGAGAAGGGTTCAGTGACTGGCGAAATACTATTGTAAATGATCATCATTAAAGAAACATTACTCACCGAGACTCAATGCTGACATACTTATCTCGCAAACAAGGTTTAGGCTTGCGACAAATTGGAGAAACAAATTAAAGAAGAGTGCAATTACTGGGAACATGTCTTGGAGCGTGTAATAGCTGTTATTCGTACATTAGTTGAACGTGGCTTGGCTTTTCAAGGAACAGATGAAAAAAATTGGTTCACTGCAGAATGGGAATTTTTCAGAGTTGCATGAGCTCATAAGTCAGTTTAATCCATTTTTAGTAGGGCACGTTTCGAAATATGGAAATTCTGTAAAAGGAAATCTCTCTCTTACTTACAAAAAAACAACCTCTGAAGAACTCATTGAACAGATGGCTCAGTAGGTCTACGCATTCACTGTTGATGAAGTAAATTCTTCTGATCATTTCAGCTTGTCAGTTGACTCGACGCCAGATCTATCGCATATAGATTAGTTAAGTGCTGTACTTCGATATCTAAAGGTAGATTTGCAGCCTATTGAACGATTTTTAACCTTTCTGGAACTGAAAAGCCATACCAGTGAGGAAATGGCAAACTAGGTATTGTAGTACTTACATGAAGTTTGCAAACTTTTTCAAAACGTAAGGGTCAGTCTTACTACATGTCACTGCTACCAGATGGAAGACGAATGCTATGTTAACAATAGCAATTTTGAAGTCTTTTTTTAAGATTTTGGAAGCTTTATAATGTCTAGTTAAACGTCAGTCACAAAAAGGATACAGTAGAAGAGAAGCAGACAATATTACAAATAAGATGCAAGAGCTATAATTTGTTTTCATGTTGATCATGTGGGCTGAGATCTTGCAAAAGTTTCATAAAGCAAGTCAAGTTCTGCAAAATGAGGATGTAAACTTAAAAACACGTGCAGATCTGTACTGTTCATTAGCTGACCAACTACGTACTTTAAGGGATGACTTTGAAAGATTTGAAGCAATTGCAAAGGAAATACCACCAGTTATTTATTACGATGCAGCTCAAACTTGCAAACGTGTCAGAAAGAAGGTACTCAATGACGGAGATGCACAAGAATGCCAGAGAAAATTTCGTATCACCACCTTCTACTCAATTGTTGACCAATTAGAAACCGAGATGAGAAGAAGAGGAGAGGTGTACAAAGAAATAGCAAACATTTTCTTTGCTGAGTGATGTGTCAGATGATGCCACTTCATCTCTTGGCACTGAAAGGTACTCTCAGTGTTCCCAAAAGCTAATTTGTGCTTACTCAAAGGACTTGGACACTAATCTTTCTGCCGAGCTTCAGCAGTTTCACTCATATATGCGCCATAAATTCAGTACAACAAAAACTGTGAGAACCAGATTCAGTCATGTTGAACTTTGAAAAATAATTTCAGAAGACAAAGTTGAGTGTGCGTTTCCAAACGTAGAGATTGCATTGCGTAAGATTTTAACATTAATTGTCACAAATTTCACAGCTGAGCGTTCATTTTCTCAACTCAAGCATATTAAAAATCCCAACAGAACAACCATGCGACAAGACAGGCTGGATGCCTCGTCTCTGCTAAGTGTAGAAACAGATTTATTTCGCCAAATTAGTTTTGAGGACTTGATCAAAGACTTTGCAATTAAGAAATCTAGAAGAAAACTTTTTAAAATTTAAATAAATATTAAGGTGTAAGTAAATAATTTGCTTACAGTGTTTTAAGTTCAAAGTAAGAACTTTTTGAATAAAACGGTTTTGAGTAAATTTTTCATTTTTGTTAACATCAAAGTGAGAACTGTTAACTCAGAGTAAAAACAAATGTACAGTAAAATTGATTCTTTTTAATTATCATAAATCAAAGAAGTGATTTCCTTCATCATTTCTAAATACAAGGTCTCAATCAGTGCTTGATTTTGATCTGTGTAGAAGGAATGTAGATAGTCATCACCACTCACCGCCAACTCTTGGGCTAGTCTAATACCAACGACTAGTTGGATTGACCGTTACGTTATAACGCTCCTACGGCTGAAAGGGCAAGCATGCTTCGTGTGACAGGGATTCGAACCCGCGACCATGAGATTACGAGGCGAGCGCCCTAACCACCTGGTCATGCCAGGCCTACCACGTATCGCACAAACGTCGATCTTCAGGCTGTGAAGACTTGAGATTTCAAACTGTAAATAAAATGCTATGAAAAAGAAAATAATATTAATAACAAAACACGAGTACAACAGTTTGATCAAAGAAAATGTTTACGGAGAAATAAAGTGTTATAAATGTGCTAAATGCAAAAATCGAACTATTAATTACAAATAAATAATAAAAATCAGTACTATTAATGAATGTGTTTTATGGCATAACAGTATGAAAAGAAGAACGTAAATGAATCTATCAATATCAAATAAATTTTTCTGCTTTAAAATATTTATATAAACTCATGAAAGTCTTAGATACCTAATATCATGTAGTGATGATGAGTAGTTTATTCTACGATTATTACGAGACCTGTGAATTTAAACTTCATTAATGTTTAAATTTACTTGGGAAGTTTAAAAGTTTACACAAATAAAATTTCGTGTTTGAAACAAAGACAATTATTTTTTGAAAGACTATTTATGAATAAGTATGCAACATCAAAAGTTTGTTTTAAAGTGAGAGTCAGTATTCATGTAGGTGAGACATGGCCTGGATCTAAGTGTTTTCATCCAGCAAATTAAAATTGGGGACAGTGGTATGAGTGAAAGTGGTTACTGAGACCTAATATGTACAGATATCAGGCATAACGTACAGAGCACCATTCCTAATGATACACAGATTAGAACGTCGATAGAAGATGATCATCAGTGAACCATATTGTGGACTTGTCATTATTAATAAAGCGTTCTAGTTAATGTAATATTATAAATATTGATCTGGTAATGAAGCATTGGAATGCAATTATATGTTTAATAGTAATAATTATATACTCTTCAAGAAAAAAAACACACAAAAGGGATATTTTTGTTATTTTAAAGAGAAATATATGTAATGACGTTACAAGCTCAAAGTATGTGATGTTACACGTGTTAAGGCACTGATTGTCAGACCAAAATGACAATAAAAGTTGTGCACTTTAAAAACGGAGGAAAACTTCGGATTTTTCGCCAAAAAGCATGCGTGTCCATTAAATTTGTTTGAGAGATCTGCATGTTCTACAAGTGCAACATGTGCAAAATCCCTATAAAAGAGACGGGTTCTCGGTTCCCATAGCTCAGTGTTAAGCCCCCGACACGCAATACAGTTACGCCAAGACTGACTGAAGCACAACGCAACAACGCCATTGGTCGCTTGGAAGCAGGCAAATCTCGATCAGATGTTGCCAGAGCTGTGAATAACCATCCAAGCAACATCACAAGGCTAAGGAATCGTCACCAACAACATGGATCAACTCGTGACTGTCCACGATCTGGCAGACCTCGTGGGACCACGCCCGCACAAGATCCCAACATCTGGTTACGTTACCTTCGGGATAAAACCACTACTGCGACGTCTACTGCCTCAACCATACTAAGGCTGCGTAGGATTTCCGATCAGACCGTACGCAACCGTCGACGAGATTCTTAGGCCCCATGTGCAACCCATCATAGTGAACGTCAACGACGTTTTTCGACATGACAACGCCCGTTCTCACACAGCCCGACTCACCACTGTCTTCTTGAGACACCACAACATCAACGTTCTTCCCTGGCCCTCCAGATCACCAGATTTAAACCCCATCGAACATCTTTGGGACGAGTTGGACCAACGTCTGCGATGGTGACAACCTCAACCGCAGACTCTACCTCAGCTTGCAGCAGCTTTGCAGGCTGAGTGGACAACCATTCCACAGGATGTGATTCGTCATCTCATCGCTTCCATGGGCAGGAGATGCCAAGCAGTTATTTATGCTCACGGGGGACATACTCATTATTGACGTTGAGTGACGTTAAACTTCACCTAGTGAGCGTGGACTTCGCCTTTGCAGACTTTGGATGTTCAGCAGTGAATGTGCAGTTTCACACATGCCATACAGAACTACCCGGAATAAACTTGTTAACAATGTATCTCATATTTTGCTTTTTGCGTTTCTTTTTTTGAAGAGTATACTTGGTGGAAAGCAGTATTGATTTCCTACTATCATTTAGTCTGTATGAGAGTGATTATTTACGTTCCATTTTTTTCTCCAGCACTTGATTGCTTTCACAATACACTGTACATTATCAGTATATAATGTACATAATCAGTAGATAACTCTATATAATTACAATTTAAGTTCATGAATTTATAAAGGTTAAATGTGTTCATTTGTGTTGAGCACCTATAAGAGACTCCAATGAACAATTTTCACGTGTTAAAATAATTTGTTTTTGTAATGAGTATTTGTATAAATGTCTAATGAATTTTATTACCACAACACTTTCTCCTGTCGTAAATAATGCAGATAACTTATTGTGTTGCTTTGTGCTAAATCCAACAAACAAAATAAAATAGGAAAACTCTTTTAAAGTGACATGAGCCTACCTTTTTAGTTTAAGTTGCAGCTAAAATAGGAGAATAGGAGCATAATATTGGATGAAAAAGTATTGATTGAATGTAGAGTTCCCCATAACAGAGATCAAAAGTGAACTACTAAAGAATGATTATGATTTGATATTTGTTGTTCTTGTAAACAGATGGTCGAATTCTTCATCTTTGCTCTTTTTCTCCAAAGACTGACCCTATCATGAAATGATTTAATTCGTTGTAAAGCACATCCGTACTTTGCTCACCTTCGTGATGGATCTCCGAATTTTAGCTCCAGTAAGATGAAAGTTGAACAATGACTTTGACAACATTGTTAGTTACCAACATATTCTCCATTTGGTTTATCAGTTAATACTGATTTTTAAGGAGTACAGAACTGTATTTTTCTAACAGAAAACCTTATTTATTTCTGTAGATCTGGATCGTTCTGGCACTGAAATCAAACTATTCTGATTTCACCTGTTCACCAAGTATTGTGATGTACAAAGTGAACAGATACAACGAACCTCGATCTTTTAACATCAAATGAAAAGAGGGATCAAAAAAGATGTTATACAGTTAAAATTTAACTTCCTTGTAAACTGTGAGAAGCCTTGCTGATGGCATTAAAAAGCCTCCTATTACTAAAGTGTTAAAAAGTATAGTAAAGAACGTTAGCAGCAAGAACATTTTTATTGCGCAAACAGTTAAACAGATTTTGTATATGTAAAAATGGCTGGTATTGGTTCAGAAAATTGTTTATGTAGAGGAGCGAACAATCTTCTCAACCCAAACCATCCGTTTTCACATATATATTTTTCTCTACAAGTGGATATTTTGTCATCATGGATTAAACAGATTTTGATTATGAAAAAAACATTTAGTCTGGTGTTTGGAACAATGGAACGGGTGCTTTAGGATGGACGAGTTTATATTATAACTATTTGGTTCCTACAGTTAAGTATATATTCACCAAACAGTCAATGAAAAGTTTCAGAAAGAGTGTGTTATGCCAACAGTACAGGATGCAATACACTTTAGAATTGTTTGGAATTTAATATCTTCATATAATGCAGACCATATTCATACAATTGATAGAATCTTTGGTCATCATAGAGACAACTCTGTGTTAGTTCATCATGTTGTATCCTCTGGAAGTGAGATGTTTGGGATGAACTTCAAGATAGCAATGAGTACAAACCAAACTTCCAAGAAATGCGAAGTTTATTTGGCAGAGAATAAAAGCTCAGACGTTCTTCAGCGAATTGAATAGCTGCCACTAAGTCCAGATCTTATCCTTATAGATCAAACTTAATAGTTGTTGGACTCCATATTTGATAGAAGTACCAACTTCGCAAAATATAGCTTTTAGAAACACTTTCAGGAACAATAAAATCAAATTACATCATAGTTTGTTAAAATACTTAATACTTTGTTAATTGTTTATTAAAAAACAAACAAGCATTTCATGAAAGATCTTAATTCTGATTGACTCACAAAGTAATTTACCAACATTTCACTGTCTCAACTAGTTTTCTACAGTGCTGTTGATCAGACTTGATTTTCCAAAATTTCTATTATTTTAGTTAGGTATGAAATGTGAGGTTTGGGTGTACTATGGAGTTGGGATGGTTATTCTTGTCTCGTTATGTTTGATGGGTTATACGATAGTGAATATATATACAAGTGCGAACGTTTATTTCTCTTTGGTAATCGCACTGGTAGAGGTATTTGGTAAAATTCTGACACCAAAAAACTCAATCATCTTTTGAGCCAACTAAATCTCTTACGGTCTTCTCACCAGTCCCACAAGTAATCCTGGATAATCTCTCCAATGACTTTTTTATGTGCCAGATCATCACCGAAAAACTTGAAAGAAATCAATAACAAATCGATATTAATATGAATATAATTCTAACTGAGCTATAGTGCCGAACAAGATATAATTATTCCCTTAGAGCACTCCAGTCTATTAATTCAAGAATTAGGGACGGTTATGTACAAGTAGCCCTCTGGAGAAGTTCATAAGAAAGTTAAATTGCTAGGTTTAATAATAATAATAAATAATTAAAAAGTATCCTTAATACCGTTATTTGTCTCGCTACAAATTTAACAAGAGACATTATAGGCTAATGAATTTGTAGTTACAAATAAAAGTCTATTTAATTCAAGTATGCAGTCGTGAGTGAAATACAAAAGTGATTAAGTCTAGGAGGTTTATAATGAGAATAAAGACTTAGCTTTGACACTGGTATTCAAAAACACAAACAGCACTTTAATGCAATATATTAAGATACTCAAGTAAAGAAAGAACATGTACAGACTAGTTATAATCTACTGAAGTCTAAAACCTCTTTACTAATGAAAAAACATGTACAGACTGGTTATGATCTACCGAAGTCTAAACCCTCTTTACTAATGAAAGAGCACGTACAGTACAGACTAGTCATGATCTACTGAAGTCTAAAACCTCTTTACTAATGGAAGAACATGTACAGACTAGTTATGTTCTCCCAAAACATAAATAAGTACTGTAAGTACCAGACCAATAATATTTAAAGGAGTTACATATAAGAATTGAGTAGAAACTCTGTTTCTTTAGAAATCGTTCTTCAATGGCACGGCGGTACGTCTACGGGCTTAAAACATCATAAACCGTATTTTGATGCTAGTGGCTGGTAGAGTACAGGCACCCATTGTGTAGCTTTGTGCTTAACTGGAAACAAAGAAAAAATATTTTGGAATTTTCTCCCGAAACTACATAAAATACTATCTCGCATAGCTTTCACTAATATTTAAATTATATAAAAAAAAAGGAAAACAGCTAGTAAACAACGCTCATCAACAACCTTTAGGCTATCCTAGTTTAAAAGAATAGTGGGATTTGACACTAATTCTTACAACGCAACCACAGCCCGACAGTGTGGAACACATTTTTTTTTTTTGGCAACGTTATCTAGCTAAGAACTAAGAAACTTAAGAATCATATTTGAGGTTTAGTAACCATTGAAAAGATACATAGAGAGCCAGTTAGTTTGGTTGTTGTTGTTGAGCACAAGACTATAAATTGTGTGCTCTGCCCACCACGAGGATCAAATCCCAATTTAGTGTCAAAAATCTGCAGAATAACTGCTCAGCTACACACACACATAAACACAGGAACAGCTTAAATTTAGCTGATATTAACCTGTATTTATGTTAGTTTTGGAGCCATACGCTGATACATCATGAGAATACCGAAATGATAGATGTTGCTGTTTCGCTACATCCGAAATATATCCAAAAAAGGAGTAGGGGAACGATTTTGATCGTCGTTAAACATGAAGGGTTATGCTCGGTGTGTTTAGAGTCATCTAGGGGCCAGTGAAGGGCAGGGAATCAAACCCCAGTTTTTATTTTTATAATTTTTCAAGTTGTCGCTCAGATATCAAGCAGTCAGTTTGTTTGTTTTGGAATTTTGCACAAAGCAACTCGAGGGCTATCTGTGCTAGCCGTCCCTAATTTAGCAGTGTAAGACTAGAGGGAAGGCAGATAGTCATCACCACCCACCGCCAACTCTTGGGCTACTCTTTTACCAACGAATAGTGGGATTGACAGTAACATTATAACGCCCCCACGGCTGGGAGGGCGAGCATGTTTTGGCGCGACTCGGGCGCGAACCCGCGACTCTCAGATTACGAAGCGCACGCCTTAACGCGCTAGGCCATGCCAGGCCCTCAAGCAGTCAGTGAAGTTGAACTTCTCTTAGTCTTCCTGCCATTCATCTTTAAGATTTGTTTGTCTTTGTAGAAAAGACAGTTATACATTGTTGCCATGGATCCGAGTCATAAACCAAGTAGTCACTAGGTGTGTTGTTTCTTTGGTTGAAACGGGAAAAGAGAATATTTTGATCCATTACGCTTACCTCAACATAATCACAAAATTAGAAAATTTGCCAAAAAGAACTGTTGAAAGTAGACTTACAGACAAGATGTTCTACAAGGGCTGTAGTTGTGAGAATGTGTACAATATGTTATATTATGTTTATTATTTGGTCGACGTTTTGTAACAAAATCCCGTATCTAAATGTGGATCCTACAGAGATAATAATGGTATAGTTGTTAATGATTTTGTTTCAAAACGCTTTCGCGTAAATATGTCCTTAATAATTTGTCCTTAAACATTAGTATTAATAGCAACAGAGTTTACAATAGATCACTGGTTTTTGGTACTTAAGATTTATATTCAGGCTATAAGTATAAATACAGTGGTTTTAGTCCAAGTGTTCGTGATTTACTAGATGTAATATGTGGGTTTTATTTGGGAACTTAATACTAGCATGTACTTTTAAGGAAGCTAATAATGAAGATAAGCAATTTTAATGTAGAGTTTATAGGTTGGATGAAAAGTTAGAGACTATCGTAATTAAAGTATAGACAATAAATAAAGAGAAGTGCAGACAGTAGGAATGGCAGCAGGTTTTCAGGAACAGCTTCAGCTTTAACATTTAAGGGATACATCAGATAACAATAACTTTCAGGAAGTTAGAGAGAGTACCATTAGAATAAAAAGCAGTGAATTTAGTTATAATGAGTCTGCTCTGTTGAATAATAAATTTCAGCCCTTGGCTTACATATATAAGAAACTATTGAAATGTAGGAAAACCAAATGATCAGAGAAAGGTATGGATGATAAGGAGGTTATAGTTATAGGTGATTTCTTGACAAGGCACGTGAACAGGATAGTCTGTGCGGTATATGGGTAGAAAAAAATCCAATTATCTTACCCAGGGGCACACATAGAAAATGTAACTGACAGAACTGGATCTAGCAGAGACGCAGTTCGTTGATAAAGATATTAAAGAAAAATACCATAACTTAATTTTGTCAGGGAAACTGCCCAAAATTAAATTGTCTGTGAGGATAAAGTTATAAATAGGTCACTATGGTTAAATTCTACACTGAAATTTGTACATAAGGATGATCATGTTAACTACTTGAAGTTATGGGATTAGTTCAGTAGAAAAAGGGAGTTTTATTGGAATGGATAGTCGACATTTAAAAAGTGTAGAGGCTAACTTGTTTACTATGGATATTAACTCAATTATACGAAAAGATTTAAACTAGGATTAGACAGTGGTGAGGATCAGGAAAACTAACTGCAAAACATATAAGATGCAGAGAAATGATTAGCATGGGAATAAGCATAGAAGTAATTATATGGGTAAACTTAATTGTTACTATTGTAATGCTAGAAGTATATGAAATAAAATAGATGATTTTAGAGCATTAGCAGAAATGAAGGGTTTTGATGTGATTGGAACAACTAACACGTGATTAAACATAGATGATTTTTAAATAGAATTTATTTTAAAATAAAGGATTTCTGTATGTTTAATTGGACAAAGTATTAAAGAGAGTGGAGAAGAGTGGCTTGATGTGTCAAATATATGTTATATCCTGTTGAAGTTGAAGACACTAAATAAATTAAACCCATTTTGGTTTCTATAAGTGGATATAAATGAAGAAGCCTTTTAGTGGGAATATATTACAGGCCAACAAGTGATACTGATGAAATTAGTGAGAATCTGTACAAAGAGATTAAAACTACAGATGATAATGAAGTCATAATTATGGGCGATCTTAATTACAGGCACATACATATATTGAAAAAATGCTAGAGTCATACTATGAGGGAGAAATGTTTTCGAATCTTTTTGAAATGATTTTCTTTACCAATTAGTCAAGAAGCATATTAGAAACAATGCTATCTTAGGTTTGTTGTTAATTTCAAATACAGAAATGATCAAAGAGATAGATGTCTGAGAACATCTGGATTCAAATGATAATTTCTCTATTAGGTTAAATGTTTTGCTGTGAATGTAGATAAGGAATAACGATATTTTAATTACAAATTTCAATAAAGGATCTTTTGAAAGGATTCAACAAGAACCATCTGTTGTGAATTGGCCAGATGACTTATGCAGTGATACTGATCAGATGTGGAAATATTTTAATGATATATTTTTCAATGTTCAGGGTAAACTTATTCCTTATAAAACGAAATGGTATGTACGAGTACAAAACAAGTTTGTCTCACAAAGAGTTTAAGAGATAAAATTAAAGAGTGTGTTTGTTTGTTTCTTATGAAAAAAAGCCACATCAGGCCATCTGCTGTGTCCATCGATGTGGTTCAGTCCCCTAATTTTAAAATTATAAATTCGAAGGCTGGTTGCTATCCCAGCGGAGAGACAAGATTTAAAAATAAAAGTCATAAATTTAAGAAATTTAAATTGACTGGAATGACAGAAGACTTATAGGAGATCAAAGAGCTGGTGAAATAGAAAATTAAGGCATCAAAAAAGGGATGTATTTTTAAAAAATTGGGTGGAACTTTAAAAAAATATATGGATCAGGATTTCTTTAAGTACATTAAGGTTAAACAAAATGTTAGAATGGGGTAGGACTTTTCAAGGGTGATAAAGAAAGTTTAATATCTGAGCACTGTGAGATGGCTAGATTATTAAATTTGGCTTTTTTCTTCGATTTTTTTAACAATGATTTAAGCAGTATTCTACATCTTGAGTAGTTGATAAAGGTAAATGAGGTTGAAAAAATTGCTGTATTAATTTTGAACTGTTAAAACAATTTAAAAGATTAAAAAAATGATAAGTCTCTTGAGCCACATAATATATTTCAAATGATTTTGAAGGTCGTTAAAATTTGGATATGTTAGCCACTTACTACTATTGTTTGTCAATTTTTAAATAGTGGGCAGAAACGAGAAGACTGAAATATTTATAAGTTTTGTTTGTTTGTTTGTTTTGGAATTTCGCACAAAGCTACTCGAGGGCTATCTGTGCTAGCCGTCCCTAATTTAGTAGTGTAAGACTAGAGGGAAGGCAGCTAGTCATCACCACCCACCGCCAACTCTTGGGCTACTCTTTTACCAACGAATAGTGGGATTGACCGTCACATTATACACCCCCACGGCTGGGAGGGAGAGCATGTTTAGCGCGACGCGGGCGCGAACCCGCGACCCTCGGATTACGAGTCGCACGCCTTACGCTCTTAACCATGCCGGGCCCATTTATAAGTTCTATTAAAAGGTGCTTTGCAAAATAATTTCACAAAGTTTGAAATTTTATTGGACAGTGAACATAGGTTCAATAAAAAAAACCTTACCTTACAAATCTTTTGAGATTGTTTGAAAAAGTTACTGTTTGTTTAGATAAGGGTAAGGGTGTAATTTGGTGTATCTGGTTTTTTCAGAAATCCTTTGACATAGTGTCACATAAAAGACTTGGAAAGGAACTTATCTCTATATGTGTGGGATATAAATTAACTACTTGAATAGAAGAGTAGTTTGATGGAAGAGAACAAATGGAGTTCAGTCATGCTGGATTAATGTTGTAAGTGATGTACCTCAGAAGTCAGTCCTAGGACTCTTTTTTTATTTACATTAATGACATGAAGAAACGGTCAATAAATTCCACAAATTTGATTATTATATCAAGTTATTAGCTGTTGTTGGTTGTGAAAAGAATGCTGCTTCTTTGCAAAATGATTAAGATCATTTAGTGAGCTGTGAAAATAGATGGCAGATGGGTTTTAATTATGATAAATGTAAGATGTTCCCTGTGGGTTTTAATAATTTGAATTATAAGTACAATTTGGATGAAAATAACCTTAACACTATCATGAAAGAAAAGGATCTTGGTGTAATGGTTGATCAATCTCTGAAGCCATATAAGTAGTGAGCTGTTGCTAAAGGTATGACAAATAGGATTTTAAGTTGTACCTAAAGAAATATTGAACACAAGTCTGAAGAGTCTATAACTTGATTGATCATGTTACTGGTTAAGTCATATTTAGGGGACTTTTTGATGTATTTAAAATTGTAAAAGAAGTTCATACTGTTGCAACATCTTTTTTCATATTTAAAAGTGAGAATAATAGGACTAGGAGACTTAAATATAACTTTTGGCAGGTTGGAGTCATCTTCAGCTAAGAAAGTTTCAATTTAATAAGAGGGTGGTTGGCCTTAAGAATGAACTATCATCAGATGTTGTAGAAGTGGTAAATTTTAGTGAGTTTGAATAAAGGTTAATAAATATATGAATGATAATGGCTGGCTTTAAAAAAATTTAAATTATTTTAATGTAGTTCAGAGGATGGAACAGTCGAGATGGACCAATAGCTGAATTGTTATCTCTAAATGTTATGGCGTTGTTTTGTGTGAGTCATATTGCAAAATATTTCCTGTGAAAAAAATAGTTATTGAAAAGAAATATGTTCAGATTATTTTATTATAATCATGTTACCATAAATAATTTATCACTAAATTTATAATTTAAAAGTCAAATATTAAATTTTAATTATTCTATGATATTCTCGTTTTTAAGGATGATGTAATTACATGGTAAGGAAACACAATTAACTAATAAATTAATTATTTAAATTGATTGTATTAATGATACTGATGTTGATCAAATTTTTACTGGCCCGACTTTTTAGACATCTGACGTCGTTGTTCTCAGTCACAGCGGTCTAAAAATGTGTCCTCTGATGACATCTTTTGGAAATATGATGTCATGTCGGTGTAATAACTCGCACTCTGGTGACAATTTGTTGAACTATGATGTTATCATATTTGGTGACACACGTGTAGCGTTATCTAACGGTATGTTAAACAAGATCTGGAATAACTAGTTAAGCCTGTTATTTTTGTTTTGCGAGCGTGATTTCGTTTACTTATCAATAAAATTCAACACAGAATTTTGGAAATATATATAATACAAAAAGATAATTTAAGTTTTTCTGACATTTAATGTTTTACAATATTAATTTTCATAACGTCGCATATGCAAACACATAGATAATACGATTAATAATAAAAATGATCAATAGAAATCCCAGTTTCAAATCTTTAGTAAATGGCGGGTCAACGATGGCCGACAGTCATGCATAGTTTGTTTCGTAAACCTCTAAAGGTTCGTCATCTGCATAAAACAACCAACCAATTGAGTAAAATCAATGTTTCATAATCTCTCATCCGGGTTATGAACACTACTGAAACCGTCAAGACAAAATATACATGAATCGTTGTAGTGATTTTTTGTTGTTACAGCGTTCTCTCTACCCAACTAAAATTCATCCAAGATTACCTAAGCTGTCTTGTTCGTCTATGTAAGTGAGGTTAGACACTAATACGAAATAGCCTGAAAAAATACTATCCATACACAGAAACAAAAAGCTTGAAAATATAGATCGTGGTAATTAATTAAAATCTCTTATTTCAAATTATCTTATTCTCCTTAATGTCATGGCCGCGCGCGTAAGGCGTGCGATTCGTAATCCGTGGGTTCGCGCCCGCGTCGCGCTAAACATGCTCACCCTCCTAGCCGTGGGGGTGTATAATGTGACGGTCAATTCCACTATTCGTTGGTAAAAGAGTAGCCCAAGAGTTGGCGGTGGGTGGTGATGACTAGCTGCCTTCCCTCTAGTCTTACACTGCTAAATTAGGGACGGCTAGCACAGATAGCCCTCGAGTAGCTTTGTGCGAAATTCCAAAACAAACTCCTTAATGATTCGACAGTTACAGATGGTAAAACTGGTGTTTTATGCCAGTTCTCTTTATCATTTTCTATATGTAGGAATTTCCCAAACTGACAATTTATGATTTTAACAAATGAATCATAATGGTCATATTGAATGTTGCTTAAGTGTTTTGGTATAAAAAATAATAAAAACACATTGAATCTTTTTTGCCACTATCTGACTTGTCCTTAAAGGGTGGTCCAAGAATTAGTGGTGGGTTTTATTTAATAAATAAAATCTGTGTTTGTGTGTGGGTTTAATCTTAACAAGGGGTTATCTGCGATAGGCCCACAGTAGCTATTATACCAGTGGTTCTTAACCGTGTTGAAGGTACTCAACCCCGAAGGTTTTGTACTTGCATTCATTGAATCCTTCGCAATTGGAAAAATAAAATATGATTTTTTCAAATTCAAAACATAAGTAGATATTTTATTAGTGCACAAAATGTACCATGCATCAGTTGCACACAATATCACTGTGTTCAAAGAACAAAACCAACTATTTCACACAAAAACAAAAACATAGCTCAATGAATATTTACTGCAAATCAATGTGACTTTTGCTGTTGCCTTTGAGAGACAAGTTCAGAAATGCGCGGCTTCTGCTTGGTAAGTGCCAATCTCATATAATTTTCGCAACAAAGTCTGTTTCTTTTCTTCGTTTTTATGTCTACCATCCTCGAAAAGGATTGCTCACAAAGATACGTTGTAACAAACGGTATGAGTATCTCAAGGGCTTTCTTAGCAATAAGAGGGTATGCTACGATTTGGTGACACCAAAACGTTGAGAGCGTTATTTTTCTGAAAAGTAGCTGTTGAACCTGGCTCTGCTGAAGTTCAATGATTTCGTCGAGGTATTCGTCATTGACATCTGCTGTCGCAACACTAAACGTGAACGGCTGTCTCACCCATGCTGGATATGTCTCTCTGGTGGGGATGTATCCGTCGAGAGATTTTGCGAGCTCATCTAGGTGCATAGCAATTGCTTGCTTCAGTTCTCCGGGTACAGAAATGTCTCCGATTTCAGACACATCTTCGATCTTACTTACACAGTCGTCCAGCAGGGGAAAGTTTGCGAAGTTATCATTCTCTGTTCGTCGTTTCCATAACGGTAGCTTTTTTCTAAAAAGCCTTCAGGTTTTCTTCCGCTTCGATGATGTTAACTCCACCACCCTGCATCTGTTGATGAAGAGCATTGAAGATATCGGCCATGTACGCCAAAATGAGAATGAACTCAAATTTTTCGAAGCAATCTGCATGACAATGTTGGTACTCTCGCAAAAACAGGGCTAATTCCACACACATGGCAAAAACATGATTCAGCACATTTCCCCGGGATAACCACCAAACGTTAGAATGGTACAGAAGTACCTCGAATTCAGAGACCGTTTCATTACACAGCTCTTTGAAGATGCAGTGCTTCAGGGCACAAAGTTCACACATTCCACTACAATGTTTAATACTTCTGCCAGTTTTGAAGGCAAGGTTTTTTGTTGCCAACGTATGCCTGTGCAGATCACAGTGCATTACAATGATGTGTGGTGTATCGGCTTTCACCAGCGCACCAAAACTAGAGTTTCGTCCCAGCATGACTGGAGCTCCGTCCGAACAAACTGTAAAAACCATATCCCACGAAAGATCGTTGTCTCTGAAGAAGTCATCCACAAGTTTCTTCACGTCGGCTGCCTTAGTTGTTGTTGTAAGAGGCTTACAAAATAAAAAATCTTCTTTTATCTCGTCGTTTTTCACATAGCGCACGAATACAACAAGCTGGCTTAGATTGGAAACGTCGGTGGTCTCGTCGAGTTGAAGGCTGAATTTTGCTGGGCTTGAAATCAGATCTGCAACTACTTGAGTCAAGATGTTATCGCTCATGTCATCTGTTCTGCTGCTGATGGTGTCATTTGAAAGAGGAATTTGGGATAACTTATTTTCAGCAGCTTTTTTCCAGCATGATATTCGCCATCTTCAACGCAGCTGGTTTTACGAGTGCTTCACAAATGGTGTGTGGTTTGCCCTGCTTTGCGATCAAGTGCGCAACTTCGTACGATGCTGTGAAGATCGGTTTGTGGATTGGTACAAAGCCGAGAACAGGCAAAGTAGCCTATTTATCGAATCTGGCTCTCTTTAGCTTGAATTCAGCAAGCGTTGTGTTTTTGTATTTCTAATCTCCGTGCAGCTATAGGGAGTGTTCTCTTAGTTTTGCCAGTGCTAGACTAGAATTGCTCAACTTGGCATTGCAAATCATGCAATGAGGACGCTGACTCCCATCATGTTCCGTTATATACGTGAATTCATATTGTACGTATTCGTCCGACCACTTTCTGTTTTTGCTCGACATAGTTAGTATGAAGGGATTGAAAGATTAGGAAAAAATCACAAATGACGCACGATTACTACAGTCACAAGTCGACTGCTAAGCACACGAAGTTCCCTGCAGCACAGATATTAAGGCCAAGTGATGTGACGTGATCAGCCGCAGACAATGATGGCTAAGTGGAGCATGACGTCACAAATCATATGAGTGGGGTGAACGGAACGGACACACACACACACACAGCAATTGTGTCTTGACCTTTGTCGAACCCCTGAGACTGACTTGCCAAACTCCTGGGGTTCGATTGAACCCAGGTTAAGAACCACTGTATTATACAAACTTTATTTTTAGCTCATAAAGTAAAACTAATAAAGAGAAATTTAAAGACGTTGAGATAAAATCTTTTCAAATACGATGTAAAACATTAATCCGTTTGTGATTTGAAAACCAATTAATGATCCAGGTAACTTTTACTTAAGTTTCAAATAAAAGAAAATGCTGATTGGTACAAGAATAAATAACGTCTAAACCAGCTTTGTCTAGATATCTGATTTGGTTCGGTTTTGAATTTCGCGCAAAGCTACACGACGGCTATCTGCGCTAGCCGTCTCTAATTTAGCAGTGTAAGACTAGAGAGAAGAAAGCTAGTCATCACCATCCACCGCCAACTCTTGGGCTACTCTTTTACCAACGAATAGTGGGATTGACTGTAACATTATAATGTCCCCACGGCTGAAAGGGCGAGCATGTTTGGTGCGACGGAGATTCAAACCCGCGACTCTCAGATTACTAGGCAAGTGCCTTAACCACCTGGCCATGCCGGGCCACTGATATCTGGTAAGGAACCTGCTAGGTTGAATAAATAATATAAAAATACAACTACAGTAACTTTTACACTAGATAAATTTTGACTTTTAATCATTTCCTCCTTTCGACATTTGGTATGACATTATCATCAGTCAAAAATAGTTGTTATTGCATTTTGAAACTATTCGTTACCTTATTTTCTGCGGGATTATGCCATCATACTTGCCAGGTTAGTTTTGTTTTCCTTGTAATAAATTAACTAGAAAATAATAAGTTGAATACATAATCCTTTTATCTCTTGTTAAATTCGAACCCACAAAATATATTAATAAGCATAGATATTTGGTGAAGCGACCTCTAGCTTGTTTCCTTTCAAGAGCAGATAAAACAATATGAAGAGTAACAAAAATAATTTTTCAAGTCCATATGTCATGCTGTGTTGTATTCTACAGAATTTATAATTATTCTCGTGATTCATGACATGTGCACGTTACACTAACGTCACGGCAGTACAAATTGCAACGTTAAACGCACCTTATGTGGCATCATTTTAGTGTTTACTGACAGAGAGACAGACAGATAACACACTACAGTATAATAGTGCAAATGGTTAAAACAGATGATTCACAAAGGCCCTCTTACGCCGTAATAATAATCAAGAAGAACCGCTGTGTATTCAGAGAGCGGTTGAGAATTGATATTATATTATATTATATTATTAGTATCCTCCAGCGTAGAGTGACATGAGTGGGGTTTGATACGTCATGAAAACAGTTGTGGTTAAAGTGCAGACTGTTGTTTCTCTTTAATATAAACATTGATTAAAAAGTTAAGGTATCCAATTAGTGTCATGCCGCACGGATAATAGTAAAAAACATAAACAACACTATATGATTGTTGAAAAAAGTTGTTTCTCTTGACGTCTAAAATTTGAGCCAAGATGCAGATAAATCCAGTAAGTAATTTCAATTGAAACTATCAGTATTAATCTACTAAGAGACATTCTAGAAAGATTTGGAAAATCATGAACTCTCGACCTTTAACATATTTCTGTTTAAATGTATGATAGTTTGAAACGAAAAACATCAACTAAATATCTATTGGAATTTAGAGTTGATCTCCTTCTACTTATATAATCTCATTAGGAGTTTTTCTCTAGATCATTAGTGCCATGAAAAATACCGTGATAATAATAACATTTTGTGAATCAGATAATTATTATGGTATAAAGAACACTTTTATGTACTAACTTGACCACTAACAAAATATCGTCATTTTACCAGGTAAAATACATCTAAATAGTCTGTAGGACTTCCAGTAGTATCAGAAAAGAATATAAAACGCACTGAACATTCTCCGCGAAGCCACTTACCCCCAAAGTTTTAGTATTTAACCTTTGTTTAAACAATACGTTAAGAAAAATGATTATCAGTGATGACGAGAAAACCCACTTGTAGAGAAAAATATATATGTAAAAACGGCTCGTTTGGGTTGAGAAAATTTATATATAAAAATTATATATTTAAACATCTAAGCACGTCCTCTACATTCTTACACTCAGTTACACAACCCCCATCAAACATGTGGTCAGCTACCGGTCAGATACAAAAGAATGCACTGTTGCTTCCTTCCTTGATATCGAGAAAGCATTCGACACTGTATGGCACGAAGGTATAAGGTTCCGAATGAATGAAATGGGACTACCGCGTGGAGTTTTCGCTGGCTATCTAATTTTTTGGAAAATAGAAAGTGTAGTGTAAATGTTGAGGGTACCTTTTCTGAGTACTTTACTCCAGAAGCTGGTGTCCCTCAGGGAAGGGTGGTTAGCCCTCTACTCTTCATCATGTATGTAAACAATATGCCATTGAAGGATCCAAAGCATGGATCCTCTTTACAATTCGTAGATGTTGTGGCAGTCTGGAAAAGTGCCAACACTAAATAGAATAAGCGAATACTGTCAAAATAAACACAGCAAAAACACAAGTCGTAGTCTTTACGAAATTGACAAAACAGCCAGAATTATATATGAATGACACACAACTTCAGACTGCCCCATCGGCAAAATGTTTAGGTCTAATCTATGATTCAAAATTAACTTGGATTAACCATGTCAACAAAATTAAAAATAAAGTCTGGCGAAGAACTAACTATGCTAGGAGTCTAACTGGTAAAAACAGTGGAGCATCTACAACATACCAAAAATCTATAAAACATATATTAGACCAGTAATAGACTACGCATCTCCAGCATGGATAACTGCAAGCGATAAAATAATTAAAACCAAATACAAACAATCCAAAACACACTCCTTACAACAGCATACAGAGTTCCAAGAACTATATCGTCTCAATTCATACACAAATATTCGAACATACAAACCGTACCAGATAGACTCCTACATTGCACAATAATGTACTTCGATAAAAATTGGATGAAAAATGAATTACTATGCGAACTAAATAGGTACCTCATACATGATGAAGTTAGTCCTAAACATTTCTCCCCGGTAAATATATATTTTAAACATAAAAAAACCCAAAAAACAATAACAATTAATTAAAAAAAAGTGCCACCAACAAACTTAACATTCTGCTGATAGAGCAAAATAACAACCATATATGTACCACAATACATGGACATTGCCCTAAAAAGGATCAAAATAATATTCAGTTCACTCTGACCTAAAAATAAAATAATTACAAATTTCAATGCTGCAAGACCACATAAGTACGGGGAGGAGGAAGAGGTCAGAGGTATGAACATATACCCAACAACCGAGAGAGAGAGAGTTACCTATTTCCTTCTTTGTGAACCTGACGATGACCGAAGAAAGTTGAAAAGTTGTTCGCTCTTCTACGTAAAAAAACATTTCTCAACCCAAACGAGCCGTTTTTATACATGTAAGAAAAATTATTATTTAGTCATATATAGTCAGAAACGTACGCTTTTAGAGAGTCATAAGAAGGCCAGTAAGGTCATGGCCTGACCACTTTTTAATAGCTACAATTAATAAATTAAATTTTACTTTTTGTAATACAATACATTATATTGTATATATGCAGTATAAAAATCAGTATCCTACTTAAATAAAAAAAAACCTGGTACTTACACGGGTTGTCTTAATATAACCTGATCGTCTAGATCTGTGAGGATTTTGTTGTTTCTCCACTTCACGAGGTCGATAACGTGTTCCCTGCAGAAAATATTTTGTACAGCACTCTTGGCAGATCTTTGTAAACCCTTGAGTCGCTTCTTTAATGACTTTCTCGATGACGTTGATTTTTTTTTCACTGAAATAGAAACAATAATTACAAATACTGAATTTGTTATGGTACATTTACACAAAAGTGAATTTCATCAGAGAACATCTATAGATCTATATTTATTTATATGAACTGTGTTACATTAATAAATCCTAACCTTAGTTTTAGTGGCTAATAACTTATCAAAGTTATAATAACTTGACTAGTAACGTTGTTATTCCTCATATTTGCTGTTGTACCACTGGGATACATATCCAAGCCATAAAAAAGAATCTCTTATGGACACGAATAAGAAAATATTGGAATATTTAGCTTCTATTTCCTTTTTTTTTTTTTTTTCTTCCACCGGTTCCTTAACTTCAAAGTTCGCTCTTCAGGAAATAGTTCTATTGAGAAACTTTAACAGAAAAACATACAAATACTGCTTTTCAACTAATTACTATAATATAATAATACAAATGCAATTTATTTATTATATAATTTGATACTTTTACTTACTTTTTGTTTTCTGTAAGTATTAGTAAATGTTTTCATGGTTTCACAATTCCTATCGTCTTTACATAACAAATTTCTTCTGCCCTCTGACTATAAGATATTCAGAATAGTGCCACATATTTATAAAATATTTTTCAAAAATATAATCTTTAATGTTTTATATTACGATACCAGAAAGGAAACACATGAAAATGTAGTTCTTTGAGAAGTTTACATTTTTTAAAATACGTTGAATAAGCTGTTTACTGGCGCATAGCAGACTTTCTTCAGGACATCTAGTATGTAAATTATATAAATATATGTCTAATTTTAAGTTCTACAATTTAGGTTACATAAAATTTATAAAAGCAAATTGTGGTTACATATATATATATATATACCGGTTCAGGCGATGATATAAGATAAATTCCATGTTATATAGTTTGTAAATTGTGTATTTTATGGCAGTAAACGTTTTAATGAAGGTAACTTTAAAGAACCATATTGTTATGTTTTCTCTTTTGGGGTATATAATGTAAAACATAAAATATTACTCTTAAAGATATTTTATAAATGTTTGGCGCCCTCAGTGTTTCACAGGTATGTTTGTGGACTTGCTACGCTAGAAACCTGGTTTTAATACCTATGGTGGGCAGAGTAGAGACAGCCAGTTGCGTACTTTGTGCTCAACTTCAAATAATCAATCACTCAATTAAATCTTTAGCGCCATTTTAAATAGGTAATAGTAATAGTGCAGAAGAAACTGGTTGTGTAAAGTCATTAAGAATTTTGAAACACTGAAAACAGTTATTAAGACTTATAGAGAAAAAATAATAGTAAAAGAATGAAAGTTTAGGATAAATGAATTCTATTTCTATTATAATAAAAGTAAAGTATAAATATAATATTATATTAATTTATAATAGAAAATTTATTCACTAATTATGTATTTTTTAAAATTTGTAATTTACTATTTTACACATGTTTGTATTTTTGAAAATAATACATGTTTAGTTGAAAAACAGTATTTGTATGTTTTTGTTACAAGTTCTCAGTAAAACTATTTCCTAAATAGTGACTTTTGAAGTCAAAATTCTTGTAAAAGAAATTAATAAAAGAAGAAATAAAGGTGAGATATAATATTGTTTAATTAGGTATATTTGTATTATATTTACCTGGAATAAATTTGGTTTCATCAAATAATCGATATTTTTATATAGGAGGATAAACTTTGATGATTGAGTAGCCAAAATATATTAATATTGATGTTAGAAATGCATTAAACTTATCTCATTTTTAAGTATCACATATATATTTTTTAATATTTTTGCCTAGCAATATCTAATATAAATACTAATCTGTCCTTGATATAAATCTGTAATGTTTTTTTTTATAATTTAACGACACTTCGATGAATATAAACAAAGAACAAATAATATTAATGCTAAAATATTTTTAACGATAATGAGATTTATCAATATAAATATACAGGTACAATATATGTTTACAGTTAACATTACTTTGTGTACGTGACAACCTAAGAGAAAATATGTTAACCACCTGGTCCACTAAGTTAAAGCTCATACATCTCAGACTGTAAAAAACATTTCATTATTTTTGTTGATTATTGAAATATAATAAAATTATTTTAAATATAATAGATAAGTATGTTAGTGAACTAAATCCTTAATGCTAGAGAATCAAACTTAAATTTGAATTTATTTCAGAAGAATGGATTGAAGACTGTATGTTCAAATTACAATATACATTTAATATACATAAACATGTATTTCAAATGTAATATACATTCAATATGTATAAACACTTATTTGAAGTGTAAGTACAATAATGATTAATTACGTTTTTCCGGGATTCACTTTGCAGTTGATCTATACTTTACGTGTCAGTAGATTTTCTGTTTAATTAGGTGCATATATAGAATGTTTTTTATGTTTATCCGATCACTTGTCCAGCCTGGCTTAGCAATTAAAATAGGTTCGCAGTTCGAATTATGTTACTGTGAATTTACTCTCTTGATTTTTCAGGCTGTGAGTTTGTAATAAGATTAACGATGAAATCACATAATTTGATTATAGCTCAAACATTTGTAGCGGATGGTGTTTACCAGCTACTTTCTTTCTAGTTTATCAATTGAAAATTAAGGACGAACAACACAGATATCTCTCTTGATCGTTTTGTTTTCGTTAAAAGCTAGAGATATATTCACTATTCGCCTCTGGTGTGTTTATAAGGGTCTGATAAAACTTACGTCTGCATGCATCCAGTGAAGAAGTTCCAAGATTTGTATGTTGATCTTTTGGACAGGACCAACAGTTATATGATACAAAATATTTGTTGTAATGATTTTTTGGGACACTGGACATATTCCTTTTGTTCGTCGCTTTTAAAATAGCCAGGTGGGTATGGATCTTAAAGAAAGGAATCGTTTGTAATGTATATATTTAACTGTATCTTAAACTCCAAAACATTGATAAAAAGAAGTGAATTAAATCGTGTAACGAAGTTACAATTGAAAATAAAGCAGAGAATAAACTTTTTACAGAATTATTATATGTAAATAAAGATGGTCGTGATTCTGTTTCATGACAAGTGTGTTTTTAGAATATTTGAAATATGTTTTTTGACGTATGATATTTTCCATAATACCCTTACCTGCTTTTTTACAGGTTAACCAGCCAGGTGATTAAGGAACTCAACTCGTACTCTGAGGATTACGGGTTCGAATACACGTCACACCAAATATGCTCGTGAGGGCGTTATAATGTGGTGGTCAATCCCACTATTCGTTGGTAAAAGAGTAGCCCAAGAGTCGGCAGTGGATAGTAGATAGTAATGACTAGCTGCCTTCCCTTTAGTCTTACACTGCTAAATTAGGGACGGCTAGTGCAGATAGCTCTCGTGTAGCTTTGTGCGAAATTCCAAAACAAACAAATCGTTTAACAGCGACATCTGTTTGCAAGGATTCATGTTAAGGTAAACTTTTGCTATAAGTTGTGAATAACGATTTACTTTCGTTTATATTCTTCTTATTTATGTGAAAAGTAGAGTGAAAATATTTTTCGTATAAATATGGATTTATATCTGCACACGTATTAGAGCTAGTAGTTGACACAATCGAGGAAATTTTCCTAGCCCAATAAAATGTTACAGCCAGTTTCAAATACACATATTTAAATATGAACAAAAGTTAAGTATTCTTCTTATGTTCGTTCAACAGGGGCCTGGCATGGCCTAGCGCGTTAAGGCGTGCGCTTCGCAATACGAGGGTTCGCGCCCGAGTCGCGCCAAACATGCTCGCCCTCCCAGTGGGTGGGGGCGTTATGATGTGCAGGGTCGTAAATCTAGTTTTTAAATTTAGAATCAATATAACTACACATCAAAATATGTAATATATGCTATTGTTTGCTCGCGTTGTACAAAATCAAAGATAGCAGCAACCAGTAAAGTATTAGCAGAACGGATGCGCAATGACATAGCGATATGTATGGGGACTTGGACTCACACTACTAGAAACCTGGTTTTGATACTCGTGGTGGGCAGAGCACAGATATACCCAGCGGAATTATAAAGTATTGTCGCTCATATTATTTTTTAGAAGTTAATCAGATGGGCTTTTCTACTAGTACTTTTGGCTTTGCTGCATTTAATTTTCATCTTAATTATACTTAGATTTCATCTGTCACATTTCTCACTAATGCTAGTGGAACTGGTAAGTAAATATTAGGAAAACAAGTGAAATTCATGTGGAGCTCAAACAGGTTTACTGACTGACCAAGTGTTGAATTGTGAAGCATGCTGCTGGCCCAGTGTTGAGACTACATCTGTGCATTAGCAGTTTCGCGCATATTAACTCATTTAAACACTGCCTCAAAAGTTGAGTAAGTTTTTACCTCCATGATAAGATCATTTTCTTTAGTCGCCAGTGGATTCTTATTTTTATTAAACGTTTGATAAATTTATCATAACTCAGATTTATTACTTTGAACTTACTATTAATAAAGGTAATTTTTCAACTATTTAACTATCAAGATACCAGTGATCCAGATCTTAAACAATATGCACAATGTGAAGTCATTGATGAAAAAATTGCTGCTCATGTGCAATATTTTCATTTAGTGTCACATCCTTATTTCTTTTAGAAAAATATTTTGTCTCAGTATCTAACTGGGTAAAAAAATTAATATTATTTTCACACAAACACATGGAAACTTTAGTAAGTGTACAATTTGAATCCATATGTACGCACTGTTTATTTTAATAATTTTTGTTTCTATTGCAGTTATATGGTATATGCTGGGATGAATGTATTAATTCTAACATAATATCTTGCAAAGTGTATTCACAAACAATTAACTCATTTTGGCTTTATTTAAATGATGAATGAATGGTACACAACAACAATGCATTTTGACAATTGAAAATGACGTGTCGAAAGTACAATCTCTCTCAAAGAGGAAACACATTTTTTAGTACCTTGTAAACCGTGACACGTTTTTTTTTTTTTGCTGGAAAATATGAGATACGTTAATAAAGTCGATAAAAATCATGAAAACTGTGCAGATCTAAATGAAATGACAATTACACTTGACTTTAGTATCCATACTATGTAAGTTTTAAAACTGATGTTATATTTATAACGGATTTACCGTTGTACATTTATTTTAGTGCCTACGCTTGTTTCTTTGTGGAGTTTTTGTTGTTGCATATGACACATATTCTTGACTTATATTGTGCAAGTCCCGCCTGTTCTTTAAACTTGTGGATAATTCTTGAAAGTGAGAAGTAACAATATTTGTTTACGAAAACGCGTTAGATCATTGTTGCCCAGCGAACTCTGATGAAGGTTCAAGAGGCTCGCATGATTTGTATAGAAATAACGCGCCAAGAATAGAATATTATTGGACAGTGATGAGCGTCTAATAATTGGAAAACTACAGAATTTGACCAAGAAAGTTTATAGATTTCGAACATTCCAAACCGTTCAACATCAGTGAATTACCTCGTACGTTAGAATTACTACAAAAGCATAAAATATCCTTATCGCAAATGGAGTGATGGCAATAAAAAAAAGAATGACAGCTAGCTAGCTTAAGCGAGGTGTGTGAACGTATCAACTCAGGATTAATTTGCTCGTTGTGGACTTGAATCGTTTATAAAAATTCAATTCTAGACCGGATATAAGACTCAGTATTGTCTGTAAGTTTGTACTGTTGTATATAAACCATCATTTATAATAATTATTAGTAATAACCGTTGTTATAAACTGTATTGTTTTTATGTTTGTATATTAATAAAAAAAATTGTGTATATCATTGTTGTTGTCAAATGTCATAACTTTAATACATATTAACATTTAATTAACTATTTAGATCAACTTTAAATTTCCGGTTATTTGAAATAGTAATACGTTAACATATATAACATAATACCGTGTTTCTCCGAAAATAAGACAGGGCTTATATTAATTTTCACTCCAAAATATGACACTAGGGCTTATTTTCGGGGGATGTCTTATTTTGATATATTAAAAAAATGAAGTTACAAAGTAAAACTATTAAACTAACCATTTAAAATAAACTATTA